>NC_081767.1:4649694-4731694 GCF_963082965.1 Carassius carassius
AAAAAAAAAAAAAAAAATCACACTATGGAACAGCCTTAACAAGACACACTGCATGCTTTTTCCCAAGACTCCTGGGAGCTCTCTGTGTGGAGAGATTTGGGCACTGAGGCTTGTTGATAACCCTCCTCCGCGTCCTTTGAGAACTCACCACAAGAGCTGGGCCCTGCTACTCATCCCCCAGGACAGCCATATTCTCTATTCTCATTCATCTGCCTTCACATGTGGAGAAAACCAATGAATGTGGCTTATTATAGCTGCAATTTGGTGCATTGTGGGGGATGAGACATTCTGACTGCGGACCTGTGATTGTACCCAAATGGAAAAAGGACCCAGGGGGCCTCATCACACACTTTTTGTCTTGCTAAACATTTAATGAAGTGGATGTGCTTCAGTAATAAGCTAATATGAATTAGGCTGCAAATTGTTGTGCTAAAACAAAGCTCTCTCTTATGTGAAAAAAGAAATTTGCTTTATTGTATTGAATGTGCATTTGTTTTGTAACTCAGATTTTGAATGTATATTTTTAAGAAACCATACTTGCGGATAATATAGTATTAATTAAATCAACTTAAGTTTAAGTTTTGCCATTAAATTATATTTTAAATCATTTTAATAAACTTTTGTCATTAAGAAGTACACTTATTTTGATGTGTAGGCTAACACACTAAAGCACAATGTAAAGCACTTGCTTATATTTTATTACATTTAAAGTGAAAGCATTTTATGCTAAATTCCAATTTCATCTTTACACTGTAAAAAGTGCTACACCCACACAGTAGGTTTTATATATTTTAAATAGTTGTAATCTAGTTTATTTTATTTGTTTTATACTAAAAAGTATAAATATACTTCCTCTTTACTTAAAATATATCACTTTTTATATAACAATATATTTTAAGTAAAACAATAGCAATTTATTTGGGTAGCTTTTTGTATGAGTTTGTTGTGTATAAGAAATGTTATAAAAGTGAGTTGACATACATAATTTATTTGAGCAGCTGTCGATGTGGCATGTGTGTTCATCAAACGTAAATATTTAAAATAAAAAACACAAAAAAATTAAGTTGGCATTATTCCTTTTTCGCTGCAGCGGATCTAAATTTCAGAGACCGATTAACATGGTAAGTTGTGCTAGTTTAAGTCACGCAAAATCGTTCACTTAACTAGGAAGCTAAAATAAGGTTTGCAAATTGTACTGTATAGCTAGCTATCCTGCACACATGGCAAGCTAAGTTGGCTGCACAGTGCTAAGCAGTACATCTTGTAGACAACGATCAGCAGACAACAGCAGTTGAGACCGTATTGTTAATATGAAATTAAACAAGTGCTTTAGTCATGCCTAATATGTCTTAAGACTACTTTGGCTTTAATTTTTTCCAATTATATCACGTTTAATCGTTAGTTAGCATTAACTTAACATGTTAACTGCCATTCACATTTTTGAACATAGACTTGAAAGTGCATGATCCAAACCTATAATTAACGACTGAAAACATTTTGTAACATGATCTTGATGTACAATTTTCATGGTAGATGAATTTAAATTGGGTTTCAAAGGATGCGTTTTGAGATTTTATGTTTTCAAGTGATATATAGTTTCTGATGTTTTCTAAAGTGTGATAGAGAAAAAGGCAACAAAGAAGACTTTTTTGACAAAGGTCAGAACTCCTGTTATAATGTAGGTTTTTGGGCTGCACTCTTGCCATAAATTAATCTATTACTTTTCCTATAATTTTTAACAAAACAAATTGGTAACATATCTATTTAGCAGTCATAGACCTTTCCAACAATATATAGTTTGTCATGATTAGATTAGGATTTAATTGTAATATAGTGAATAAACATAGGTGTCCCACCAGGGGCCAGGTGACAGTTTACAGAAATTAATATTTGACATTCAACGGTAAAGTAAAAGTTATAGACAGCATACGTTAACATTACTTACTGGCTACGCTAGTTTAAGTTAAGGATGACAAACGATTAAAGTTATATTATTGGTCAAAATTAAACCCAATTAAAGTAGCCTTAAAACACATAGAGGCATGAGTACAGCACTTATACACAATCTTTTTTTTTTTTCAAAGTGCTATGTACTGTATATAAAGGTGACTTGACTTATTTAATTTCATCTTCAACACAGTCTCCGGTGGGGCATGCAGCTGTCCTGGGGTGCTCATGTTATCAGCAGCAGAGATGTAAGTGCATTTGATAGCACTGGCTCAAAACCATAAAACTATTTTTAACCTATTACTTAAATATTTTACATTTACCACTGGTTTTTAAACTTATTCTAACATGCATATTTTTTTCTGGTCTTTAGGTAACCAAGCGTTTTTGTTACATGGGGTTTTCAAACTTCACATACAGTTAAGAAAAACTTCAGAATAGATACAGTTACAGCTATAATTATTCCCAGGTAAGTAAAACATAAAGTAAAATTGCAAACAATAGTGTTGGCTCCATACAATTCCATTTCTGAAGTAGGTTTTATGAACCAACCACCAATAGAAGGCAGATATTATCACCTTTCTGCCTCCTACTACTACTGCACTAATAGAAGCTTGATTCATATTGATAAATACAGCCTACTTGGTCAGTTAAATCTCAATTTTGTGAGATGCTGGTGATAGTGTGAGATCTTGTACAGTACAGTGGTAGTGGTGTATGTCTAGGAGGACCTTTTATAGCAATTGAATGGTTGAAATACAGAGGATCTCTGATTAGTGCTACTGTCATCAGGCAGTGAAATTTGATCAGATTTTACTTGTTGACAGGATCCGTCTGCCTATGTGGAGGAAAGGAGAGAAGTGGTACTACTGAGATGCCTACATGAGATTTAGTACATGGGGGAGAGAAAAGAAGACCTCATCAGTGTCCACCACGTATGTATTGGGCTTAAAGCCACTTGTCTAATTTATGTCTGTATTTTATTACTATTGTGATGATATGGGGTAATTAATTTGCTCTTGAAAGATATTTAAAACAGTAATGTGATGACCAATAAGGTACAAGCAAGGACAATTGCATTGTTTTATTGTAATGTATCCTTTGAACCAGAAAAGACAACACTCATGCTACAGTCGACCATGATAGTAAAGTACCCACTCTCTATGACATTGTCATGGTAGACTTCACTCTGGTCGCATGCTCTATTCAAAGTATCCATCTAGTATCCATCACCTTAAGCAACAAAAGTTCAATTTTGACTTTGTATCTTATCTGTCTTCTACCAGTCTGCTATATTCATCTCATTACCTGTTTGTCTGACCAAACTCTTGATTCTTTTTTTTGTCTCCACCAATAGAGTCATGATGAAAGAGAGGTGCACACTGAGCTTGGCAGTTCCCCACTGAAAATATACAGGTGCCATCAGCCAAACGCGATTGGGATTATCATACAGTAGAAGGACAGCCCGTGGTCAGAGGTGTGCCAAACCTGTAGAAAACATGCTGCCTCCTGTTTGGACTTGCCTATGCCCACAACCTCAAATATCACTCAAAACTGGTGTATACTTCTGAGATATATCTGAGGCTCTTTGTGGGATTGGACCCCATGCATCCTTTTGTATGTTTTGTAGGCACTGTTAAAAGTGACACTAGTTGACACTGAAAAAATGTTATTGTCTTTAATCTGTCTTCCCATCTTTTTCTTCTTCAATTGAATTTGTAATTGTTATTGACAAAGTCTGTTTATGTAAAGTGATTAACTGTACTGCTTAGAATATAGACATTTAGATTTATTTTCTGAGGTTATAGCCAGGACTTAATTAAAATGTTTATTCACATTTGATTAGGTTAAATTTACTATGAACATAAAGTTCATAAAACCTAACTAAAATGAGTACAGGTTACTTGTAGCAACACATAAATATGTTACATGTACCAAGAAAATTAGGTTTATCTAACTGAGTAATATAGCACTTATTAGTTAACTCAACTTGATTTTGTTGTGTTTGAATAATGTTACAGAGTTTATTATACTTGAAAAAGGCTGCAAGTTGACTCAACTTAAAACATCCAATGCAGCCACTTGCCTCACTTTTTATAAGTTAGATCTATGTATTACTTTTTACTGTGTACAATGTGTAATTACAATATATTTATTCAAGTTTCAATAGAAATGACATTAAAGCATATTTTAGTTTACCATAAATGATTATATGTATATCCAACAGTTCAAAAAACACTCTTAAGTTCAACTAAATGCATTTAATAGAAACTATAAAACTCTAATATGTAGAGTATTATACGTCTTAATTTAATTGTAAATAACATGCAATTAAGTGTCCAAAACATTAAAGTTTGCACTTAAGTACACTCTTTTAAAGTATATTATTTCCAAAATAGATACTCTTTTATGCTAGTGTACTTCTTTTTTCACAGTAGGATAACTTACAGAGCTAGCCTGCTAAAAAAATGTCATAAACCATTCACACCTACGACAGCTGATCAGGCACATTCCCCAGCACCTCCTACTTGAAATCAAACAAAACAAGATTGTGATCGGCCTCACTTACAGACACACAATGGGCCTTTATATGTGTAAACGAGCTGGGGTGGGGGGGGGGGGGGGGTATGGTGCAAATGTGAATGCAGAACCTGAACAGCTGTGTTTTGTGCATTTAACTAGGATCGACTAACAAGTCTTAACCACACAGGTATATGCTGGTGGCTCCTTAAAAATTACTCCAGGGTCTTGAAGACCACCAGATTTTAATAAAAACACACAAAGACCTTTGCCTTTGCACCTTTCATTCTCACACTACATTCTCTGAAACTGAGTCCTGGACAAAAGGGAGGAACGATGGGATGATAAACAGGGCTATGGAGGGCTTTTGTTGAACATAATGTTTGTATGCTCGTCCTGGGCAAGTGTGCCTGCAAATGTCTTCAGTGGAGAATTGTAGACAGTGTTGTATCAGTGTTAGACAAAAGCGAGTCAGACATGTTGTTCCGACAGGGACATGATGTTGCGTTCTTGTACAGCAAGGAAACAAATGTAGTTTGTGGTTACATATTTAATGTTTAGACGAATATGAATTTTTAATCCTGAACATCATTTCTTTTTTTCCCAGATTGATAAAGGCCTCAGCACATGCATTGGGCTGACATACAAAAACTCAAATATCTAATAAAATAATTTTGACAGTCAATGCAAGGGTGTTTATTCAAACTGTCATATACTGTAAACACACAAGAGAAAAACAAGTGCTATTAAAAGGATAGCCCACCCAAAAATGAATATTCTGTCATTACATACTCAACTTCAAATTTCAAACCAGTATAAAATCTGTTGAGCACAAAAGAATATATTTTGAAGAATGTTGGTAACCAAACAGTATACTAGAATAGTATTTTTTTTTCCATACAATGCGAGTTAGTGGCTACTGTCAACTGTTATCAACATTTTTCAAAATATCTTCTATTGTGCTCAGAAGAGGAAGAAGAAGAAGACTTGAGTAAATGAGAATGTTCATTCTGGGGCAAACTATCATTTTAATTGTATTAAATGTGCTCTTGTAGCGTACTTCAAATATTTAAAGTTTATTTCTAGAAAACTGTACCTGTACTTTTAATGAAATAAAAGACCATATATGTTTAAATAAAGAGAGCACACTTCCATGGCTTTGTTTAACACACTTAAGTACACTTAAGCACACTTTCTAATAATGTCAAACTAAGCATTTTAAAGTACACAATCATGTTGTAATAATCTTTTGTCAAGCTTTAAATAAACATTTGTTGCGTTGACTAATGTACTAAAGCACATGTAAATCACATAAAAATATGCTGCATTTATAATAAATTGCATAGACAATTGTAATACGTTTTTATTTCATTGTAAATAACATATGGTTAAGTGTCCTAAAACATTACTTTGAGTTTGCACTGAGGTATATTATTTCTGTAGTAAGTACCCTTTTAAAAGTATGCTAAAGATCATCTTTCAACATGTAAAATTTTGGTTATATGACATTTTATGTGAGCACATAATGTCTATGTGAAAGCAGAAAATCAATTAAAAACAGCTTTTCTGGAAAGCGCCAATACAGTGTTTCATGGATGCTGACCCGCTAGTCATTAATGCTCTCGGTGTGTTTCTGTGAGTACATCGAAGCAGGATGTGGGCGGTAAAGCCAATCCTCATTCAGGGTCACTTGAGTTCTTCTCTCAACACGGTCTTGTATAACTCTATTCAGTCTTTATGTGTATGTTTCAGCTGACGTGAGTGTGGGTTTATACGTTACTGCATCTAAAACTCGCCACTTTTAAACACCATCAAATCTTTTCTGTAACTGACCTCAGTGCTAAAAACAGCATTGTGGAGTCTTGCATTGCATAACTCATCTCACAACAAAGAGAGGCCTCTAGTGTTAGTGACGAGACCTGTGGCAAGGTTTTCCATTAAGACAGAGAGGTCAAAGATATCTGTGTGTACCTGCGAGGCTAATGTTTATGATATATTAATCACTGAATGTGACCACAGGCTGTAAAATTATCACATACACACCCTCGGTTCTATCAAATGAACTTTAAACAAGTCATGCGTGACAAGTCAAAGGGGGGCACAATACAGGAAATGAAGCCTGTTTTAGGACCCTTTTGATGGAACAATTTAGGACCTCGTGATTTGTTTTCTTGACTGTTTACCAACAAATTCTCATTACTGTGTTGCCAAATACATAAATAAATGCTAAATCTACATTTTCATTACTGTAAAACAGTAATGCAAATCAACTCCAGACATTTTATCGATTTTTTATTAGATAAATGTAATTAAAATCTACTAAAAAAATACTACTATGATGTATGTTTATAACTACAGTACTATATTTTACTTTATAAATGCAGATATCCATCTATCTATCTATCTATCTATCTATCTATCTATCTATCTATCTATCTATCTATCTATCTATCTATCTATCTATCTGTCTTTCTGTCTGTCTATCCGCACATTTTTCTACCTGTCGGTCTATCTTTCTACCTGTCCACCCATCCATCCATCCATCCATCCATCCATCCATCCGTCCATCATCTATCATTTTATTTTGAGGTATTTTGAAGTTTTGGGGAGTTTCTTCAACCCCCGTTTTGACTATTTGGTTACATCCTTGCATCCACCAATCAATTTGCCCATATTTATGTGAAGCACACTGAATTTATGACATTTACTGAGAGTGACAAAGGGAGAGAGATGTAGGAAGAACAGATTAATTACCAGAGAAGGATGAAAAGGAGCTATTTGAATGTGAAAATGTGATTTGAATCAGAAACATGCTGTTTCGGCGTTGCTCTGGGGGTCACTATCCTTGCAATTCTGTCAGCAAAATGCCCTTTTGGTGCAATCAAGGAGCCTGTTTCATTTCTTCAAACGACACTGTTGATAATACAAAGGACAAGGTGATAAAGGATCACTGTCTTTCTCTCAAGAAAGGCCATCTGTCAGACCGTGTGCATGTGTATGTGTGTGTGGTTCAGAAGGATAAAGAGTGGGCATATAATCATCCTAAGCCAAGCTTCAGCCATGTGTGTGTACACAGTTGGTGAGGAGCACCATCACAATCACAAACAGAGCCCGTTCACAACCAGAGGTGACGACAACTTCAGAGACATAAGAATGAGCGACAAGACTGTGTTTAGTACTGTCAGTATACTGCTCAGTGTTGTTCCTACAGGCTATAAAATGAGTGTAAATGTCCTGCAAAACCAGCAGAAATGTGTCAGCACTATTACAGGAAGAGTAAAGCTTTGGCTCGGCTCAGAGGAAGCCTTTAACACTACTTTACATTCTCCTGCTCATATATCATGAAGCGTTGCTCAGTAGTGACCTCAGAAAATGAGTAGCAATGGTGCTGAAGACATGGATATATACAGTGACAAACAGACTGATGAGCTTCAACATGTAGCATTAACTTTATGAGATGAGAAATGAGGACTAGACAATATGATATTATGTTTGCATTATCATATCACCACATATTTATAATATTTTGCATCGATGTAACATTTGCTTTACTATACTCTGCTCCAAGGCTTGTCAAAACATTTCATGCCAAATATGATGATCTTTTCATGAGGACACCCTTCCTATATATAATGACATCTGCATATTTTCATGTATAAGACCCAATTATAGAAGTATGATATTATAAAGACAGATATATTTTATATTGTCACTGTACTAAAATATTATTTTTTGTATATTAAGTATTTTTCTCTGTCTACTACATTTTAAATCAAAATTAATCAGGGTTAATATAGTTACAACTAAAAAGATTGAATAAAAAAAACTAATAAAAACTATATACATATGCTTTAAAAAAACAGTATTATTATTACTTAAAATGAAAATGGAAAAATAAAAATAAAAATGTAATTATCAAAAGCTAATAATACATCAATTCTAATGAAATAACACAGAATTGCATTAGTGAAACAATGTCTGACTATGGATGTGGCTATTGGTTATGTAAGGGAAACAGGTCAATTTAGCTCAAAGGGAATCATTTAAGATTTTAAAGGTAATTTGAACAGAATCACTGTTTCACGGCTGATCACTGAGACGCCCTGCAATTCACTGAACGAGCCGTTTAACATCAAATCTGCGCTGGATATTAATATCCAAACTATAGTGAAAACACTATCAATTAGCACAGTAACAAGATCGGCAGTTTAAGACATTAACTTGTAAGCACAAAACACAAGATACTTCTCTTTTCAATATGAATAAGACTTTATTAGATAAATCTAAGACATATAAACTAATCTAACACATAAACGCACACACGCACACATTCACACAAGTTGCAGGAAGATCGAAAGTTAGGGAAAGATGAGTTTAAGAGAATGGAAATGTGGAATCCCAAGTTCACAGCAATACGTTAAATTGCATAGACATGAACAACCATCAATCACTTAATTAACCATCGCATTGAGTTCCTCAATGAGGTTAAAATTATATTAGATACACCAGTAAAAATGTCTAAAGGTACATTGCCTGTGTAAAGTTGTCGTTGAAATGGGGTTCCCCCCCGATGTCGCTGATTGGCTGGAAGTTCAGTAGTCATTGAAGTGACGTCTTGGGAAGCCCATGGTTGGGCGTTGGCTGAAGATGCAGAGTTGTGTGGCTGGTTGAAGTTGAACGGGCAGTCGAGGTCAGACGGTGTTACAAAACTTAACTCAGAACACGAAACTCTCAAAAGGAAAAGAAAAGAAATAAAGTTTGACGAGACTAGGTGGTGTTTCTTCTCTTCGTGGCTAAGTAGCAGCAGACGTGCAGGCCGAAGCACGCTGGAACCGCGCTCAAAGAACAGTGATGACAAACAGCAATGCTAAAAGCTAAAGCTAAGAAGCAAAGCTAAAAGCATACTAAAAGCTGGCATGACTGATAGCAAAAGCAGAGCTAAAGCTAAAAGCAGACATGACTAATAGCAGAAGCATAGCTAGAGACTAAAAGCAGGCATGACTAGTAGCAGAAGCAAAGCTAACAACTAAAAGCAGAATTTTATGGTGTCCTGAGTATTTAAACTGGCCTGTTGGCCACACCTCAAATGTTGTCTTGACCAATCAGATATTGTCTTGGCTCGGGGGTATCATAAATCATGTTATCTTATCAAGCACATGGTCCGAATTTTCCCGCTCTTGCAGGGTCTAATTTTGGACATGATTCCTATAACAAGAATATGATACATTTGACAAATAACTGATGGTCATGACTGTTTCAAGCAAGCAGATTCAAGCACATACATATGAAACATGAATATGTATCCTTAAGCTATCAAATAGTTATTAAAGACATACACAATAAGGGATTATAAACATGATAGTAAAATGTGTGGGTTACACATAAATGAATATGGAGTGAAGCGATGGAACGATATTCATTTATAAGTCTTTTCGAGTTCATCTTGATCCATATATATGTAGAAAAGACAGTTTCTGTGTCATTATCTTTTGACAAAGATTTCTGTGGAGACCAGAGGTTCAAGCCCCCCCCCCCCCCCCCCCCCCCTTTAGGAATTTCAGTCTGGTTCTGCTAGGTGGGGAAGTGTTTAACTCTCATGGGTTTACATGTGATGTCCTATGTTGCATCTCACTTACGAACAACAAATTTGACAATCTCTTCTGCAAATTAAAATTGTCAATAATTGTTCTAGTGGTGTTAATGTTGAAAGCTGTTCTGTGAAAGCATTGGTTGGTTGGTTATCTTGCTTGGGACTTGTGGCACAGAATGTTTTATGACTTCCTGTTGCCTTACTGAGGAATTCGGCTCGTGTTTCAGCCACAGCCCTGATTGACTCTTTAATTTGTCTGGTTCGAGTCATTTCTGCTACAGTTAACATTATCCAGTTCACATGGTCCAAATGACATCTGCAGAAAAGCTAAATCGTTTCTTTTTGAGGAAAAACTACAAAGACAACCCACATCCTGCCTGATGTGCACAGAGGAATCTTTCACAATAAGAGCATTATTAAGAAACGTCTCAGGTTATGAATGTAACCATGGTTCCCTGAGAGGGAACGAGACACTGCGTCCTCTAGGGGTCGCTTTGGGGAACACCTCGTCTTGACCCATGTCTGAAGCATGAAGCAGACAGCCTCTGACGTCACTACCGGCGCGACTATAAATACGCGCCCGTTGGACCCGTCACTTATCTTCTTCGTGAAGCTTGCGTCCGAAGCATGGCAGGGAGCTAGAGGACGCAGTGTCTCGTTCCCTCTCAGGGAACCATGGTTACATTCGTAACCTGAGACGTTCCCTGTCAAGGGAACTTTGAACTGCGTCATCTAGGGGTCGCTTCGGGGAACAGTATGCCCACGCCGCCATGCTGAGGGGAGTGCAGGCCAGAATCATGGCAAACACTAAGTACCAAGCCTACCATTTCACTGCGAGTCGCCCCTGGGACGGCTGTCCATGACATTATCCCTTACGGCCAAAGGCCTAAGCTACATACCGGTAGGGTCTCGGCCCGGGGTAGAGCTGAAGGCTTGGAATCACGAAAGATTCCTTTAAAGGGATACGGCTAAGATCCTAGCATGTTCTTTACCAAGTCTTGCCTGTCACACAGGGGCTACTGCTAGCTTTCGCAAAAACTTGCTGAAAGAGCTGTCTCAACAGTTCTCTAGTAGCAATGCCCTATTCTAAATAGGTATCAGAGGATACCTGGGTGGAGTGCCGCCCAAGATGAACGGGGCTTTAACCGACTCAAGAAAGGGCACGAAGCAACCGCGCGAAGCCCTCACCATATAGGATTTTAGAAAGAACGCAGAGTACTAGCGTGCAAACTTACCACAGTGTGGATTTCAGAAAGTGTGCAAAGACTTCACGTGCACACTTTCCCTAACATGGATTTACAAATACTGTTCTAAGGAGGGGCTCTCGTGGCACTCTGATAGAGCAGCTCATATATGGAATGGCCCGGGAGCAGAGCAGTTGGAGGAAGAAATGTACAGATGAAGCCTCGGCCACGCCTGTACCATGGCGTCCAGCCCCAGTGGAGCTGGATGAATCAGAGGAAGCCAGAGGGGATAGTGCAATGCTCTCTCTCGAGTCGCAAACCGATCCACTCAACTCTGGCCAACCTCTCCAACTCTGCTTCATCACCTTGGTGTGAAGACGCCATTCCCCGAGCCTCAGCCCCTGCCTCAACAGGATGTCTGCTCTCACAGTGCATCTCAAAAACAGTATGTAGTACTGGAGCGCTCTGGTGAAAAAACTGAGAATTCAGTCTCATATGAGAGGAGGACTCCGAGCTCAAAGTAGCACGCTCATAGGCGACCCTTTTTCTTTTGGAAAAGGGGAGCGCTGCTAAACTACCACGAGAATTGCCCAAACAGCCCCTCAGGTTGAGGGAAGCGATGCTTGAGGTGTATAACAAATACACACTGGCTGAATGAAGCCCAAGGAACCCAGGGCTAATCATCTTAAGAAAGGGAATGAAGCGGAGCGCGTAACCCCTACCGTACAGGATTTCAGAAAGTGCGCAGAGTCTTCCGTGCACACTTAACACTTATGTGGATTTCAGATAGTGCACAAAGTGTTCACGTGCACACTGACCACCATGTGGTTTTGAGAAAGTACACAGGCTTAGCGTGTAAAAGGTTCCTAAGCATCGCAGAGGTACTAGATCGCACGGGAGAGGCCAGCTCCAATTTTCCAAACCTCAAGCGAGGGGAGCATCACCTGAGGCAGTACATACAGAAAGACTTCCGTAACTACCACCTCCACCTTCCCATTGGACGTCGCTAAGCGGCCAGGAGGCCCCTCAGGGTGACCTGGCCGGACATCCTGCCTGATGTTCCAAGCGGCCAGGCGGCCCCTCAGGGTGACCTGGCCGGACATCCATGAAAATCCCTGCAGTGCTGCAAGGAAACTCACAGAGTTTGTTAGTAGACATATAACCACCAGCAATATAACACCCATAAGCAGATAAAGAAAGGGTTACATACTCACCCACCCTCCTGTACCGGAGTCCCGCTTACGGGGCGCCCCCTTTTGGTCCGGACCATCAGTAAGGTAGTTACTATGAATATAGGACCAACCAAAAACATCATAGGTCCAGCATAGGAGACTGTTATGTGAGAAATTTTCCACCTAACCTTGATCAGATGGAGAGCTGGTGGTTACAGGGGAATTAGGCAGGGGAGGATAAAAGCAGAAGTTAAAAACACCCAAAGGAAGTGAGTAACTACTTAGGTATCGCTCCGATCCGGACAAGAATGCTGCCTCGTCTGAATCACATCCCTCAGGTCCTGCTTACCTCTTCGTGACCCACGATTCCTCTTGCCCCTGCCCTTAGGCGGGGGAGGAGTGCGAGCCGTGACACTAGCCTTCTGTGCCCGTCTTTGATCCTCAGATTGAGATGGGCCAGGACCCCTTTGTTGTTCGGGCTCAGACCTGGACCTTCATGGAATGAAGGATTTAAAGGCAGCTGAGCGTGCCCTTGCCTCCCTGAACTTTTCGACCACCATCTCGACGGAGGTACCGAAAAGTTCAGAAGGCGAGACCGGAGCATCAAGAAGAAACCCCCTTTCTTCCCTCCCGATGTCTGCCAGGTTCACCCACAGATGTCTCTCCATTACCACTATGGCCGCCATAGACCTATTTTCTTTCCCATGGCGGAAGCGGCCTGCTTGGTAGCACGGAGAGAGAGGTCTGTGGTGCGGCGCAGCTCGGCTACCTGGTCAGCTGAAAGGCCCTCGCCTGTATCCAGGTCCTTCAGCAGGTCAGCCTGGTGTGCAACGAAGCCACAGCCTGACCTGCTGCTGCGTATGCTTTACCATTTAAGCGGGATGTATCCTGGAGGGGCTTAGATGGCAAAGAGGGAGATTTAAGAGAGGATGTTTCCCCCACAGAGAGATAGCTAGCCAGCGTCTCTTCTACAGGGGGCATCCTCTCATAGCTGTTTTCCTGCATGCCCTCAATATTAGCATAACTCGTATGCTGAAACCGATGGATGCGAGAGGAAAACGGCATCTTCCATTCCTTTTCGACTTCTGCATGTAAGTCAGGCAAGAATGGAAGGCTCACCTGGGCTGGAGGGCTATGGTCAGAAAAATAACGCTCATTGAGGCGACCTCGCGGCGTCACTTTTCTGGCACGCTTCCATGGCAAGTTTAATTTTGCCGTGGCGCGATCCACAACCTCTAACAGCTCCCCATATGCAGGGCAGGAGGATTAAGAAGGCTCAGCTTCTTCGCCACTCTCAGATATCTCCTGCTCTTTCTGGGTAGAACCCAGCAGAGCACTAACTTCAGTATCAGAATGGGTTAATGACAATGCATCTTCATCCTGAAGTTCACTCTCGTCTGCCGCCAAAGAGTGTGAAAGGAAAAGTCCCCCTCTACACTCCTCAGCGAGACCCACCTGTGATCCCCACGAGCTCATTCTCCTCCATGCCTCGGCAACGGCGGGTCCTGAGCCACGGGAACCAGATGGCTGTCCCTCTTTCCTCGAAAAGAGAGACAAACGAGAGCGGAGCTTTTTCACAGAAAAACGCTCGCAGTGCATGCAAATTGCCCCCTCAAGGACATCGCGCGCGTGCTCTTCGCCCAAACAAGAGACGCAAAGACTGTGTTTGTGTCATCAGGTGTCAAATAATGCTGACATGGATGCACACACTGTTTAAACGCATTGCTAGTGGATGCCATGATAACAATTATAGATCGCTCTTACCGTTTTGGTCGTTTCTCAGATGCACGCTTCAAACAAAACAGTAAATGAAGACGAAGAAGATAAGTGACGGGTCCTACGGGCGCGTATTTATAGTCGCACCGGTAGTGACGTCAGAGGCTGTCGCCGACCAACACGTTGGCATTTTTCAAAGTATGCTTCAGACACGGGTCACGACGAGTTGTTCCCCAAAGCGACCCCTAGAGGACGCAGTTCGAAGTTCCCTTGACAGGGAACTAAATTGGGTCGATTTTGATTTCATATTCACTGTAATTGCAGGAATTTCGAGGAGCACTAAAAATCCTAATCTCATTGTACCTGTACAACAGAAATACATGCGAAAGATCGGAAAGGTTGAAGTAACTGACCGGCAGACTCTCACAAGCTTATAGTCATTGATAAAAATAGGAGAAACACACCAATTTCACTCGAACACACAGTTTCTCACGATCTCTCCCCTGAGCATGGAAACACACACACACATGAACCCCTCCCTGAGTGTATAAACACTCACACACACTGATTGAAGATCGCTCAGTTTGTGTAAAATGAAACAGGGTCGGTGCTCTGTAGAGTGCTGAGAGTGAGAGATTGATAAACGTTGATATACAGATGTGTGAGTGGAGAGAGAGATACTGAAGTGTGTTAAGAGAATCACAGCTGCTGGGAGGATCACAGCGAGTCCTACATTTTGTGCTTCAGTGGAGAGAAATGTGGTTTAATTAGCATTAGCCTTTTCAGTATCCAGAGACCAGCCCATCACATGGCCGTACACACACAAACACACACCTCAATCACACAGTCGTGGTTATAAAGCGGTCATCCTCGGCGACAAGTGCAGAAAGTTTTAATTTGACAACCAACGGCTGCTGGCATCAAGGTGAGTCAGTGTTTATGTGCAATTAAAGCATCGCATTTACTACTGATAGAATACACAGACTAGAGAATATGAAGGTTTATTTTAAACAATGTTCTTTTTTCCTGAAAAAAATATATTATCTGTATAACAATTTGAGTGGGACCTTTAAATGGAAATTATAAGAATGTCTATTAATTTTACAATGTAAAGCCTGATGATCATACTCTGCAGCATGATTTAAGATTATCTAAAGAAAAGCTTGAGCTTCAATAAAAACAAAGAACATCTGACCATCTGTTCAAAGGAGTTTAAATTGGTCACACATTTACTTAATTCACTTGTGACCTAGAAATAGTGAAGAATCATAATGTTTCTTTGTTTTGAATGTTTCAAAACCGTAAAACTTTGCGTATTTCTAAACTCCCAGACTACATACTGTACATATATATAATTTATCTATCTATCCTATACTACATACATTTAATAATTTTGTTTAACCCTCAACACTGAATATACAACAATATATGGATATAAATTCAGTGCGGATATATATATATATATATATATATATACATATATATATATATACATATATATATAATTATAATACATTATAATAACATTAGAATATTTTTGATATAAAAAATAAAACATGTACAAAAGTTCTTACCCTTTTTCACCTTGTCTTGTTCTGCAGGTTCAACGTTAAATGAAGTACACGGCAATCCCAATATCCATCACAATATCCATCTCAAAATTCCAGCTGCAGAGTTCTGGTTAGATCCACACAAGTGAGTGAATTTGAGAGACAGGTGTGCCCTCAATGTATGAACTGATGATTTCAGTGCATAATCACAAAGACACAGAGAGAGGAAGAGAGAAAGGCAGAGAAGACTGAAGGAACTCTGAAATGAAACCTCTCAAGTCTGATCAGTACGTGACACAAATATCTCTCACTCTCTTAGAAACGGGTTGAAAGAAGACACTCCGAAATCTTAAAGGAAGAGTCCCAGGAAGGTTGAAATGATATGTAGTCCATGCCTCAAAGGATCAGAGAGACTCCTAAAAGAGACAGACAAGGGACAGTGAGTCCTTACCCTGAGGCACTCCTAGAAGAAGAAAACAGTGCAGAGCAACCCTAAATCAGCTTTCTGTCTCTTGCATGGACACATTTGTGGTCCTCTTCCATCTTCCTCACATCTCGGGGCTTGTGAACAGTGTTAATCTGTCGGCGTTGTGTTCTGATCTGCAGCTGAAATGTACAGAGCAAGCGAAGCACCTCCCCCACCTCCTCTAATCCGTCCCTCTCTGTGACAGCCCTTTTTTGCTGCAGCCAATCAGAGTGAAGGCCCCCCCCCCGGCCTGCCTCCATTCTCTGCCCCCACATTATACACTGGATACTCTAATACACTGGGCAGACTGATGCACAGAAAAACCCAAAGTCTGGATCCAGAAATGTACAGATGGGGATTTAGCAAAGACTCCAATGTTCAATTATAATTTGTGTTGAAGTGAGTCATTTGTTTTTAATGAGAGTTGTTAATTTGAGTCACAAATGACATGAGTGACTGTTGGCTATGCAACAAAATTGGAAGGGAAAATTACAAATGACTTTGTGTCTCATTTGATTCTCCAAGACAGCAATTTGGTAGTGTTTTTGTTTTGCTTCTCAGATTTTTCATTTGTGATAAAGACCCTACACTCTGAAATAAAAAGGTACAAAAGCTTTCACTTGGGCAGTACCTCTATATATACAGTACAGACCAAAAGTTTGGACACACTTTCTCATTCAAAGAGTTTTCTTTATTTTCATGACTATAAAAATTGTAGAGACACACTGAAGGCATCAAGGGCTATTTGACCAAGAAGGAGAGTGATGGGGACCTGAACCCAATCGAGATGGTTTAGGGGTGAGCTGGACCACAGACAGAAGGCAAAAGGACCAACAAGTGCTAAGCATCTCTCGGGGAACTCCTTCAAGACTGTTGGAAGACCATTTCAGGTGACTACCTCTTGAAGCTCATCAAGAGAATGCCAAGAGTGTGCAAAGCAGTAATCAAAGCAACAGGTGGCTACTTTGAAGAATATGACATATTTTCAGTTGTTTCACACTTTTTTGTTATGTATATAATTCCATATATAATTCCACATGTGTTAATTCATAGTTTTGATGCCTTCAGTGTGAATCTACAATTTTCATAGTCATGAAAATAAAGAATGAGAAGGTGTGTCCAAACTTTCGGTCTGTACTGTATATATATATATATATATATATATATATATATATATATATATATATATATATATATATATATATATATGGACCCTTCAGGGGTAAATAGGATACATTGGTCTACCTTATGTTAAAAAAGGTTTGTTTTTTTTTTGTTTTGTTTTTTTGAGAGTGTAATAATCTCACTTGTCTCTCTTCTTGAGTATCACTACCCTCAACAAACTGCTTAGATTTCCCAAGAGTCAAAAGTTACAAATCATTCATTTAAACCAAAGAATCTGAGCTGAATACATTCAATTCTGTGAAATTTGCCTGAAGACAAACAATGTTGTCACTTTATTCCAAAAATACTTTAAAAAGTTTAATTTGCTTCAGTCATTTCAATCGCAGTATGCTGTTAAACACAGTACATAATTTCAGATGTGGTGGAAACACTTACATGACTTTCAGAAAAAAAATGACAAAGACAATAACTCACTGTTGAACATTGTTAGTAGATAAATGAAATAAACTGTTGTGTGAAGTGTTTTTAAAGAGAGCTTCAAAAAGTTTTCAAAAAACAACAAAAAAGTGACAAATTGTTTTCATAAAGTGCATTTATAATGACACTGATTTCCAGACAAAGCAAACAAAATCACTTAGTTTAAATCTGAGTTTTAGACAGCATTTTGCAATGCAACAAAGCAGTTCAGCTTTATGTAAATACAGAGTGACATTATATGGTAACTACCAGTGAAACAGCTATATCCACCCCATAATGGAGAGTAAAGTCAAGGAAGAACTCCTGCAATCAACCAACAGTAAGGCACTTGGCGACCTCCAGCTGTCAGTGTGAACACACCATTAAGTTCACACTTTTTACATGCATCTCGCTAAATACAGTTAGGAAGCACATGGAGTTAGTTCACATCATAGGGTGACTGCTTTATTTGAGTGACACAATTTGGGTTTTTTTTCACACTGTTAGTGATTTGCAATGACAAATCAACCAAAAGTCATTTAAGTTCAACAAGATTTGACAACTTAACAGTTGACACAACTGACAGCAACAGTTGGTGAAGCAAAAAAGTTGATCAAAGGTCAGCTTTATCCAAATACACAGCGATGTGATGGGGTGATTACCATTGCAGAAAGTCGAGTGGCTCTAGTGCCACATGATACAAATGGATAAAACATTCAAGCAAGAATGCCAACTAGTAACCAACAGTCATTGCAGTTCAGTTGCTGTGAACGTATGGTCACACTTTTAGTTGCATATGTCTCAGTACAGTTAGGAATTTCACTTATTCACAGCACTTATCCAAGGTGAGCAATAGACATGGGAGGGTGATGGTGATTTCTATGTGTAGTACAAATTGTCCAGTGCACCCGTTCACACTGACAGGGATTTGTAGTGACAAAGCAATGGAAAGCAATTTACATTCAACAAGAGTTGCCAATTTAAGATGACAACTGATGGCAACAGTTGGCAATGCAAGAAAGTTGAACAAAGTTGTGATGCTGCAACTACCAAAGCAGAAAGTCGCTCAGAACTATCAACTCATGATACAAATAAATACAACAGTCGAGCAAGAATGCCTACGACTGACCAATAGTCAGCGACCTCCAGAAAATTCACGCGCTGCCATTGTGAACATATAGTAATATATTTTAATATATGTTATTTTGATGTTTTGTTTTTTGAACTAAAACTTACACAGACATTGATGTGGACATGTCCAAATTAAATTATTTCAGTGGGCTTGAACAGATATCCCTTTACATCAGATTTATTTCTCAAACAACTGACAGTTGTGACCTAAATATGATTCACAGTTACAATAATTAATCCTAAAATGCGTCATTAGCAACTTACTTTTGGTGGCATCAGTCACGCGTGCGTGAACGGATCATTTGAATCAGTGAGTTGCTGACTTGGTAACAGCTGCAGTCGGATCAGTCCAATTTGGGGATGAATTGTTTGGTGCGATTTGCAAACGATTTAAACAGATTAATTGAAAAGCATCAGTTCATTCATGAATCAGACACCGCTTTTGTGTCTCAAGTGATGATTTCTTCACTTCAAAATAAGGAGTAATGATATGTTGTATAAAATTTAGTAGAAAAAAAAGTTCAATCTTACACTTTGGAATGTAGTGAAGCAAACGTTGATTAAAATAAAACTACTCCTGTAAAATACAGATACTTGAAAAATATACTTAAGTACAGTAACAAAGTAAAAATACTTTGTTACAGTCCACCACTGTATATGCGTGACACAAAGTGTTTTCTCAAGAGGCGTTCACACTGACAGCGATATGCCATGACAAAGCAACAAGAAGTCATTTACGTTCTTTTTTTCTAGAGTTTGCGATTTAAGATGACATGACTGACAGCAACAGTTGGCAATGGAACCGAGTTGAATGAAGTTCAACTTTATGCAAATGTGCAATTATGTGATGTTATGACTACTAATGCAGAAAGCTGAGCAGAATGAGTGCCTCAAGGTACAAATGGATACAGCAGTCGAGCAAGAACACCTACACCTATACGACCGCCAGCCATTCAGTCAGTTACATTTGAGAACGCTTGGTCACACTTTCAATTGCATATATTTCAGTACATCTAGGAACTTTCCTTATCCACACCACTAATCCAAGGTGAGCAGTAGACATGGGAGGGTGACGGTGACTTCTTGCCCATATGGGCCTGTCATCACTGCATCTGGAGGAAAAGAACTTGGCAGTGCTTTTGAGCGTGCATGTGTATGCATGCCTGGAGCATCAGGAAATTAAAAACAGTGAAAAAAAAAGTTCTTCCCAGAGTCCAGTCAGGGGTTAGAGGTCATCCTCTCTCTGCAGTCTGTTGCCCAAGTCCTTTCGGCAGTTCTGCCTACTCTTTTTCACCCAGCAGACAGAAGGCATTATTTTCAGCCAGGTGACCACAGACGTGCACCATCACACCAAAGCACTTCATGCTCCAGAAATCAGAGTTGAACAAGTGCACCACGAACTCTGGTAAAACACAGAGTGCACAGCCCCCTATGAAGCACCTGCCTCACACATGCAGGGAGCTCTCGCAGAGTCGTGAAAGTGGTCAGTTTGTTGACAACTGTTTGACGAGACGGGATGTATTGATTATCTCTTGGGGGTGGTGTGAGATTGTTTCGGTCCCTCTCAGGACTTTTCACCTCCATCCTGCTTTATTCCATCTCTCTCTCTTTGTTCCTTACAGGACAAAGTGAATGCCTCTGGGAATGATGCCTGGCAATGTCCAGACAAGTGCTGAATATTTGATGCATCCCCAGTGGCATCAGGAGTCTGTTAATGGCTGTCTTTAACACACAACCCCCTGGATCAAATGCTTGAAACTCTCTGTGGACATATCTTATTAATAATGTACTACCACAGACCAAAATTAACACACACACAGACACTAAATAGAATCGAAAATTGAATGACAGACTAGATATTTGGGGTTAGATATTCAGTGTTTTATCATTGTCCGCTTTTTTACATTTACTTTGGACTACCAGCAAAAATGTCTTGTACATTTTGCAGCTTATTCTACAAATTATCAATATTTCATGTCACTATCATTTTCCAAATCTGAGGATCACTGGGATGTTGAAATCTATCCCAACATCAGTCACCCACTCCTACGGGCAATTAAATGTCTCTAATTGGTGCACATCTTCAGACTGTGGGGGAAACTGGAGCACCCAGAGGAATCCTGCCACAAACCAGGTACTTTATTAGTGTGAGGCAATAGTAATACATACTGTGCCTCCATGGCACCCAATATTTATTGTCCTAATTGGTAAATACCTATGTATTAAGGAGTATAATTGACATTACGATGGTCATTCTCAAAAAAAGAATCCCCTACAGTCTAATACAAGCCCCCTCTGCTAATTACGGCCAACTGGACATTATCCCTTAAGGCCTTGATATAACCACAGTTATATACTACTTATACTACTTTTTCATTCTTTGCTTAGGTGTAAAAAGAATTTTGAAATACCTGAGCAATGTTATATCATTAGTGAACATCCCGAAATTGGCTACGCTGCTGAGAACATCATTTTTATAAATGGGTTTCAAACTCCTGAAACAAACATAGTTTTGGCCTGATTTTGTTAGAAATTACATCATACCGATTATTCCTTTGGTTTCAGTTTAAGTATATTGAGGTCTTTAGATAAACCCTGACACAATGATCAATGCAAAGTAGAGAGGTCTTATACATTGTCCTGCTGACTGTACATTTTTAGATTACATTCAGGGGCTAATAAGGCTTGCATATATGACAATACCTAGTAGTAACCTCAATCCAATATTAAATTAGAAATATGCCATATAAGACGAGAGAGAGAGAGAGAGAGAGAGAGAGAGAGAGAGAGACGGGAGGAGCCAACGACAGGCACAGTTGGCGTGGCGTCAGGCCTCGGAGAGGCTTTTATTAACAGAAAATAAAACAAAACAGGGGATAAAAGTGGCCGAAAGGGGAGTGTGTCCAAAATAAACAGGGGATCTGGTGTCCTCGTCGTACTGCGGGGTTCGTGTGGGTCGGGCAGTGTTCATGGAGGAAGGGTCCAGGTAAGGGTGGAGTCCGGCGGCCGCACGCGCTCCCCTCTTCGGTCCGGGAGGCGAGGGTAGGCGCCTTCTTCTAGCGGCTGCATCCTGCTCGTTGGCCGTGTAAACGGGTGCGGTTCTCGTCCGGATCGCAAATCCGGCAGCTGCATCCTGCTCGTTGGCCGTGTAAACGGGTGCGGTTCTCGTCCGGATCGCAATTCCGGCGGCTCTGGTGGCGCGGGAGTCCCTCAACGCACCCTTCCTGGACCCACGAGGGTACCAGTGTGCATGCACGGGGAGAGGCACATTGGGCTCTTAAACAGCGGCGATGAGGCTCCATTCACATCAGGTGTGCCCCATCACACACCACCAGCCCTGGCTTATATCCAGCACGTACTGGCTCATCATATACATGATACCAGTACGAGTTACCAGTGCACACAGTCGTGAAGGGCTGTGCAGTACGTTGTTCATACTTTCTTTTTTTTTAAGTGCACACTGTCAGATAAATGACCTTTGTGTAAACAGGGACTGGATTGCGGCCCAGTTCAACAAACAGGAATGAAAGTTTGAACAACTGAAGCAAAAGAGATGCTAATGCCGCTTCCCCCTTGATGCAAGAGAGAGAGAGAGAGAGAGAAAAAAAAAAAGTTTTGCAGAGAGAGAGAGCTAACACACGAAATGCACCCAGTCGCATGGCTAAACTTTGACATAAATGCAACTTGAATCATCTGAACACATGAGCAGCCAGTAGAACCCAACAAACAGCAATGACTCATGCCCACACGTCTGATTTCAGGCGAAACTTTCCATCTTCATTTCTCTCTCCAGTAAGTCCATGTATGTGTGTGCACATTTGCAGTTTCATGCTCCCATTACCACCAACTGTGTTTTACTTTCACAGACCCGCAATACTTTTCATAAGACTCAAAATATGGGAAACATCGAATGGTACATCACACTGCCAGCTCAGCGGGACTCAGCCTCATGACATGGTTGTCTAACCCTGAACTCCATCAAATTCCATTTAATGAGGCCAGCAGGACTGGGGCAAGAGCCAGGCCAGGAGGGGTTTTTAAAAGCTCTACAATGCAGTGGAGAAAAGACTGGATAGACAAGGACATCTCACTACCCAAGTGTTCAATTAGCATAGTGTAAGCGGTCCACACCCGAAGCGCAGTGTGGGGTCCAACAAGGACACTTAAAGTGAACAACTTACTTTGCAAACAAGTTTGCAAGCTTGTTGTGGCACCGCCAAGGGAGCATTCACCACCCTGAGCTGCCATCTCAGTGCGTACTTTACATTAGTGAGAATTTTGATACATTATTTGTGTGCTAAAATTTTTAAACCTCTTAAAACATCAATGCATCATCCAGCATCTACTGTCCTCTCGAACATTGGCACACACACAACCACTGCTTTAATTAAGCATTTCATTTCAGCATAATGCCATCTCAGTAGTTTTAAACATTGACAGCCCCGATGATTTGGCAGAAGAATAGAAGTTTGGTGAAGTGAGTTGAAGACATTAGGGAAACTTCTTGGCACGTTTAAATGGCGAGAGATGCGTGTAGTTTTCTCGGCGTAGGCGGACGGGTAGAGGAGTATCTGAGTTGTAGAATGTCATGGCAGATGGAGGCAGATGGCGATTCATATTCCTGTATCTCATTACAGCTTCTCTGAGTTTCATATGATCAGTAAAAAACTCCCTAACAGATGCATTAGACCTTCACTGTGGGGCCCGTTCAGTGAAAGCTTTTACTGGCCAAGAGGGCCACTTAACACAGACTGAGATATTATAGATTTGTCTGACTTGCAAATATGAGATGGTAAACTGCAAATTTTACTGCTAATATGTCTTTGCTTTAGACTAAAATGCACATCTTAGGGTTCCCATGGTCATGGAATACCAGAAAAACATAAACAATTTTTTATTTATTTCAACTCTCAAAAATAATAAAATTTGAAGAAAATGCTATTGTTGTCTAGTTTTTAGATTAAATACATTTAATCGGCCAAATGTTTTTATGTCTGCCATTTTAATGTTTGGGTTGTGGGTGAATTATACCTTTGAGTCAGTTATTTTCATTGAAATTGTTGAACTGATTCATTAATTGAGCAGAATGAATCTAAGATTGATCTAAAAGGTGAAAGTGAATATAAATCATACGTTATAGAAAAATTATATATTTTGTTATATAAAATGATTCTATAGGTCCTAGAATTTCATTGGTCAAAATGTATGGGAAGCCATTGCATGAATGCATGAGTGGAACAATGAAGGAACTGATTTCAGCAGCTCAAAGAGATGTTCAGATGCAATGTGATGAAACCTGACAGTCATGATGAACATGGACCATATTTCCAGGGTCCAGTTGTGGTTTTATAATCATTGGCATACTTGGAATCATATTTCCAACTCAAAGGTCATCTCCTCTATCATTACTGCAGATACCGCAGTAAAACAACACACTTAACTTTCCTTTCAATAAAATCAGAGTTTACTATGAATGGATGGCACGTCCACAGTCACCACGGACGTGTAGCCGATATTTCTGCTGGCAAAAAAATGCTTTAGCGAATACAATAAGAGTTTATATTGGCAAGCTGTCATCACAACATGAAAGACGTTCTCAGGAAAAAGTAATTTTTTGGCCTGCCACAATCCTTCCACTCCATCATGCCAAACACTCACTATAAAGTCTTCTGTCCAGTGCTATGCACAAAACAATCTGTTGTCCTGGCATCTTTGACAAATAGAGGATTCACAGAGCTGCAGGAGAAATATTGAGAACCTAAGAGAACAGTCCCCTTGATTTTCATCTAAGTGATTTTTGAGAACTGTGGTTAGAGATTTGAAGTTATTGTGCCTTGTTATTGACAAATGTTAGGGAATGTATATTCAATAGTTCACTGCTAAACCTGTTTCAAAAATTCCTACCTGGCTGGTCTGACGGGTTTAAGGTGATCTCCTAGCCTGGCCAAGCTGGTGTTTAGCTGGGAGGCCAGGTGAACTCCAGCTGAAAAGTGCCTGTAAAACCAGTGCAGACTGATGAAAGGTGGTTTATTTAGCAGGCTTTAATTCCTAATTTCTGGCCAACATCTATCTTTTAAGTCAGATTTAAACTACACTGCAGAATTCAAAAACAGGCCTTTTCTGGTTTAAGCTGGTTTAGCTGGTCTCCCAGCCTGGTCAAGCTGGTTTTTAACTGATATTGCTGTTTGGCCAGCTGATTTCCTAGGTTGACCAGTTCCCAGAGCCCCTTTAAAACCAGTAATATAGACCAGCAAAACCAGTTTAAACAGGTTTTGGCTGGTTTACGTTTTTTGTAGCTAAGCAATGAGGATTTTTTTCCTCAATTAAATCTGATCAGCATTGGCTTTAACAGCAAGGTATCTGGCTGCTAATACTCAAGAGTGGACTTTAGCAAAGGTCCTAAATTCTGTTGTTGGAGACAGAAAGTAATTGGACTCTAAGCTGGCCTCTCAAATAAATCAAGTCTTTATGGCCAGTTTTAGGCCCACAATTCAGTACACACATCTTCCATTCACACACACTTAAAGGAATCTGCAGCAAGATACACTCACAATAGGATTCTGGAAAAGCTCAGCATTTGGTGTTATTTCTCACAGAAGTGTAGGTTTTACTTGGTAGTGAGCTGTTTAGTTAAAGCAGGAAGCTGAAAGTGTGTCCTGCGGTGAAGATTGACAAAAGGCACAGATTTACACACATGCACATTCTGAGATACACGCACATTGAGGTAAGGTGATCAATGCTCTCTTTACCTGTTAATTCTCTAAAACAGCTCATGCACTGTGCTCGCCACTTGACATGGCCCATGTTGCAGGTTAACCGATGCTGTGACATACAGTATTTCGGAAGATTTTCTGAGTATAACTAGTACTTCACCCAAGGTTATGTTATATTATGTTTCCCTTCTATATTATTAGTGTAACCCGTGGACAATTCATACACATTGTTATTTCTTATATTTAACAAATAATACAACAGACCCCCTCACCCAACAACCAGACTGGGTGCCAGGATGTCTGCGAATGACCCCACAGGCCAGTGGTTACCTACATTTTACCACCTAATGGCATACATAGAGAGATTCTCCATCTTAATTCCCTTCTGAAACAGAAACATAAGACCCATAGAAAAGGAACTTTTCCCATTAATTCATAGCCAAAACTTTTTATGAATGAATATGCATATCCACAGGTCACAGTGTATATTATTACTGTTCTTGTATATTGTCTTTTGTATTGTATACTGTTTTATGAATGCATTATGATGTACAATTACTAATGTAACCTCACCTATACTATGTTTGGTATCTACGAATTCATATTTTGATGATCTAAATATTAGTTTATTTTATAGGTTGATACCTCTGCGACATATTTGTATTATAAGTAGAGATATGCCGGTATCAAATTTTCCTGTTGCGATTAATTGCTCATGCTTTTATCACGTTAAACGGTATTATCATGGTATTGAAATATAGTTAAAAATAGTGCTCATAATACAGTACAACAGGTAAAAAAAACTGTTTTACTTATAACAAAAATAACTGAACATTTAAATACAATAAAGCAATACAAAAAAATATACAAAGTTTAAAGTTTTGCACCGATTAAAGTGTAAAAGAACTATAAAGACCCATAGGTATCACTTTACAATAAGGTCTCTTTAGTTCACCATTAACATTCACAATGAGCAATAGCTACATTTGCTGCAGAAGTTATTAATCTTTGTTAAAAAAAAAGTTTTAGTTCATGTTAGCTCATTAAATTATACAGTTGCAACTTTAGATTTTATCAACGTGTTATTAAATATTGGACTACCTAAGATGAATGAATGCTCAGAAGAATTTTTCATTGGCAGTTTATGTTAACTAATGAATTAACTAATGTTAAAAATGAAGCCCTAATGTAAAATGTAAATTAACACTAAAAAAATCTAAACACTACACTTGTAGTCCAGATTAAAATAGCCTATTAAGACTTAATACTTAAGTATTTGGCACTGTGATGAACATCATAGCAAATACACAAATCTGATTGGCTATTTAAAATTATTAAATATGTTTTAGAAAGTAGGGCAGCTGGATTATTTGTGGCGTTTCAAGGGTAAGGACTGCATTTTCTGCAGTTTAGCGCCATCTGCTGTCAGAGAGTGAATGTGCTTTCATTCAGCTCGCCCCTCACATGTTCCTCCATGTGCTCCACATGCTTGTTTATATCAGAGCGCACAGAGTCTTTCAAGCAGCATACAGCGGTGTTGTGCATTTTGACCAGTTGATGGGAATAGTATTCTTAAAATGCATTCCTAATTCCGAATAATTTGTAATGTATAATTATTCACTGTATTTAGAAGTGCCCACAATAACAATATTGTGCATATTAATTACCATGATATATCGCGTTACCGAATACCGGCACAAGTCTAATTATAAGTATCTTTAATAGTTTTTGCATCAACAGCCAATACAGTTACATAAAGCAAAACACCATGCTTGAAGACAAAGAGTAGTACATTTTCCCTCTGAAATTTTAAGTTACCATTGACTGACTGAACCCCTGGAGGTGTGACCTCCACAAAAGATCAAATCAAGTCAAGTCAATTTAACTTTATTTATATAGTGCATAAACTTTATTTATATATATAGTTTTAACAATACAGATTGTGTCAAAGCAACAGTATTAAATTGGAAAATGGTGTGTCAGTAATCCAAAATGACAATAGCAAATATAACATTTTCAGTTAAAGGCAATGTCAGTGCAATGTCAGATGACCTTGCGCTCTTCTCTCTTCTTCGGCATTCTTACCTTCTTGTTTCTCAGACATTCAGTCCAGCTGTGTTCCATAGGACCTCCCCTGAGCCAGCAGGACCTTAAAGTTGCAAGCCATGTTGGAACTTTCCATCTGGGAGAAAAATCTCCTGACTACCAATGAGTCAGAATAATATCTTTGGAGTTTGTCACACTTCAAACCCCAGAAGTCTTCAAACCCTGCACTGGCATTTATAAGCTACTGTATTTAAAAGCGAATGAAAGTAATAAAGAGAGGAAAAACCCCAATTAACCCAAGCTAAGTGTTACTGCTGTCTGTGCGTGGTCTGCCCGGGATCAAAGTGCGCTGTGTATAATAACAGATGCGGATGCTTCGATCCCGGAGGGCTCTCTTCGAAAAGTGAGCTTTCGCCAGCGTTCCTTGCAGTGCTGGTCCCGCTTTCACCAAGGCGGAGCGGTGCCTGCATTCACTGGGTTTCAGATAGATCTGCTGGAGGGAATGGAGACAGGTGCATCCCTATCTCCTATCTCACCCACCAGATCTGCCCGATCTCTGGGTCCGGAAGACCGAGCATCAGGGCATTGATGAGCTCACAGTTGCACAAACATAAAGTTGCATAAGCACCAGTATACAACAAACAATATTATGCCTAAACATTATACGGGCACCATTAATGAGCAGCGTGCTCGTGCAGTTGGCTCTCGAGAAAATAAGGGGGCTGATTGTGCTTCTCCACATTTCTGGCGGGCGGGTTGGAGACGGTTCTTCCTATCTCCACCCGTGTTATAGATCTAGATCTAGAGCTCACTCTCGAGGCTCAGAAGCCCATGCTGCGGTTCTTCCTCCTCTGATTGTGAACTCGCTGCGGCAGCTATTCTCCAAGGAGATTAATATTGTTTGTGTGACTAAGCGACTCGCACATTGCCTCTGCATCATTTTCAGTTTTGATGTGAATCTTCCCACACCCGTCTGCTTGTCTTGTTGTTTAAGCTCCATTTAATAATGAGGAATTAAATGAGGCATTCATCTGACTATGAGAAGTTAGATATATCATTCCACGTCAGACCATGTATACTTGTCTGGTTGTTTAGCTGCATTTAATTCTGAGGAATTAAGTTCAGTATTTATCTGACTGTGAGGAGTTAGACATATCACTTTGATGTGAATTGTATCACAAGCCAGAGTGTGTTTACGGAGGCTGAAGCAATGCTCTGGGCCAGGGACTTCCCAGCCTAAGCCAGCTCTGGGGGCCGTACTTTAGTCTGTATCTCATGACTGAAGAGGGCGTCCCCTACTGGGGTAGAGTGGAGTCCACCTCATTCTACGGTACCTGTCTCACCTCAGTGCCCTCAGGAGGTTGGTCTGCCAATCCTGACAGAGTTTCAGGGTGCAGTGGCTTCCAGCGAGCGCTGCTCTCAGTTATTTCTGCCCTGCAAGCGTAGCAGAGCTGAGAGACTCGCCGCGCCTTCGGGGGCCTCTTACACCAGAGGTCAGTCTTGAGAGACTGATTCCCTTAATAGATCATTTAGCTGCCTGGAAACTACTGCCAAATGTATCTCAATGGGTCCTGCGCATGGTAGAAAAAGGCTACGGCATTCAGTATGGCTTTCCACCACCGAGATTCAACGGGGTTCTCCCAACACTAGTCTGCCCCCAGCAGGCTCTGGTTATGGAACAATAAGTGAATACCCTATTAAGGAATGAGGCCATCGAGGTGGTCCCTCCTCAAGACAGGGAATCTGGGTTTTACAGACGGTACTTCATAGTTCCAAAGATGGATGGGGGGTTGCGTCCAATCTTAGACTTACGTCATCTGAACTGCTCAGTTATGTCACTGAAGTTCAAAATGCTCACCATCACGCATGTTGTAGCTCAAATCAGATCCGAGGACTGGTTTGTCACAATAGATCTCAAAGATGCATACTTCCACCTATCCATCATTCCACAACACAGGGAGTTTCTGAGGTTCGCTTTCAGGGGCAAAGCTTACCAATATCGAGTACTTCCCTTCGGCCTTGCACTCTCACCCCGCACGTTCATAAAATGTGTAGATGCGGCTTTGGTTCCTCTGAGAATGCAGGGCATCCGCATTCTGAATTATATCGACAATTGATTGATTGATTTTAGCTCAATCAGAGCACATGGTGGTTCGACATCGAGATGTCATTCTCGCACACATGGGGGAGCTGGGTTTGAGACTAAATGCCAAGAAGAGTGTAATTTCTCCAGTTCAGAGATCCACCTATCTAGGCATAGTGTGGGATTCGACCATGATGCAGGCACGTCTGTCTCCTGCTCAGATCGACTCAATCCTCACGTCAGTCAAGAGAGTCAAAAAAGGCCAGTCACTCATTGTCAAACAGTTTCAAAGACTGTTAGATCTGATGGCTGTTGCATCCAATGTGATACATTTTGGCCTGCAGTATATGAGACCCCTACAGTGGTGGCTCAAGTCCAAGGGTTTTTCCCTGAGGGGGGATCCACTGCGAACTATCAAGGTCACGCGGTGATGCCTTCATGCTTTAGACATGTGGAAGAGAACTTGGTTCTTGAATCAAGGCCCGGTGCTTGGATCTCTTCATCACCGTGTAATGCTAGCAACAGATGCGTCCCTCGGTAGGGATGCAGTCATGAGTGGCCATCCTGCACGCAGTCTGTGGAGCAGTCGCCATCTGACATGGCATATCAATTGTCTAGAGATGCTAGCTGTGTATCGAGCATTAAAACATTTCCTCTCAGACCTGAGAGGTCACCATGTGTTGGTGCGCACCGACAACACATTGGTGGTCTCTTATACCAATCACCAGGGGGGTCTGCATTCACACCCCTTGTACAAGTTGGCACACCAGATCCTTCTGTGCTCCCCGGGAAAACTCTTCTTGCTCAAAGCAGTGTATATTCATGGGGCTTTAATGTGGGAGCAGACATATTGTCTACACAGATATGAAGATATGATAGAGCAGATATGGAGAGTTTCTGGACCTCTTTGTGACTCAAGAGACATCGCAAGGTCTCTTTAGGTCATCAGGTTCTCTCTAGTTCATCCAGCTCCTCTGGGACTGGATGCTATGGTACAGACCTGGCCGAGGCTTTGTCTGTACACATTTTCCCCTATCGCTCTGCTCCCGGGAGTTCATCTGTTGTTAGTAGCCCCGGGATGGTTCACAGATCTGATTTCTCTCCTTGACGGCTCTCCATGGGAGATTCCAATCAGGACAGATCTACTCTCTCAGGCGCAGGGCAAGATAATTCACCCTCGCCCAGAGTTGTGGAAACTGTGAGTGGAGCCCCTGAGGGGGCACAGCTCATAGCATCTGGTCTCTCAACCGAGGTTGTTGAGACCATCCTCCAATCCAGAGCTCCCTCTACGAGGAAACTGTACACTGGTTTTTCCAGGTGGAAACTCTTCAACTCATGGTGCAGAGATCACCAGCTTGACCCCGTTAACTGCCCAGTTGGTACAGTTCTGGAGTTTCTCCAAGCTAGGGTCTCTGTGGGGTTAACTCACCTTAAAGGTGTGCGTGGCGGCCATTGCTGTTTACCATGTCCCTTTCAATGATCAGTCAGTGGGAAGACACCCCCTAGTTACACGTTTCCTCCGTGTTGCGCTGAGGCTGAGGCCTACAGTATGGTCCCGTGTTCCCCCCTGGGACTTGGTTATGGTTTTAGAGGCTCTTTGTAAAGCTCCATTCGAGCCAATACATGATATCTCAGATAGACATCTGACTCATAAGACTTCCCTGTTACTGGCTATCACCTCTCTAAAGAGAGCGGGAGATCTTCAGGCTCTCTCGGTGGCCCCTACCTACAAAACTTTGTCCTTGGTATGACCAAAGCATTTTTATACCCTTGAGCGAGTTATGTTCCTAAAGTTCCCTCTGTCACGCCACAACCCATAGTACTGCAGGCCTTCTGCTCTCCTCCCTTTCGGGAGCCAGACCAGGAAAAGCTATATTGTATGTTTACAGTTTGAGTGCTGGACGCATATGTCCACAGAGCTGCCCTGTGGAGAAAATCAGACCAATTGCTTGGTTGCTACAGTCCCCCTAAAATGGGTTTTCCTGCCTCTAAGCAGACCTTAAGTCATTGGATAGTCAAGGCTATCAACGTATCTTATGAGTCCTCTGGTCTTCCCCCTCCTTTGGGAGTCAAGGCTCACTCTACATGGGGTATGGCGGCCTCATAGGCCTTCGCAGCAGGTGTTTCCCTCTTGGACATCTGCAACGCTGCGCGATGGTCCATGCCCTCTACGTTCGTCAGATATTACGATCTTGATATGCGAGTCACTCCTGGATCTTCTGTTCTCTCGCCTTAGCTGTGCTCTTTGGATACACACTAGGAAGGGATTTGGAAGTCTGGCAGCGTGGGCACATCATTCCCCAAAGCATTTGACACAGCTCGAGTTCCTGAAGAGGAACGTCCCAAGGTTACGAATGTAACCCTAGTTCCTCGAGGGAACGAGACGCTGCGTCGCATCGCCATACTTCCGGCACCCCTGCCGGCGCTTGCTTCCCTACTCGAAGCTGAAGCTAGCTGTGCAGCACGTGCTTTTATAGCTTAACCTTGGGACGTTTTGTCACATTGATTAAATTACTAAATTTCTGAAAAAGTTGTCTGAAAGTGAGGGATCATCTTGGATGAGATCAGCAGGTGAAAGGTCATCATGTGGATCATTTAATTTACTGCTTAATATTATTCATTAATAATCTTAAAAAGTTATAGTGGGCATACCTTCTCAAAAATCTAATTTAATTACAAAAAAACAGTTAAATAAATAAATACATAAATAAATAAAAATACAATATTTGTCTCATATTGCCAAATAGTTAAATGCAGAACTATACTCTGGAAAGTTTGTAGGCAAAGTTGGAGATCTACATTTGAGTAATTTAGATTTACATCAACCATTGGTTCCTGTTCGCCCCTCTGCACAAGTCTGACTCATTCCATGCCACTCAAAATGTCTTTCACTTTTTCTTTCTGTTCCATCATTGCCTTCCCCTCTGTTCCTGTTTATCTTTCTCCCCGCTTTAATAGCTGTCTCTGATCTCTCCATTTGTCTCTCTCTAATGTCTTTCTTGTTGGTGCTCTTGCGCTGTCTCTTTAGTTCCGCCAGAACCGGAACAGCACTGCTGATTTTGGACCAAAGGCTGAGTCCTTTCCTGAAGTTCAAGAAGGATTATGAGCCCAGTTATTCAGAAACCTTTCCATTCTTAAAGCACAGTGTGTGTGTCTGACAAAGCATGCACTAATCTGCCTCTTTCCTTTTGTGTTTTCTTCCTCTGATCAAGAACTCAATTACAGGTTTAAGAAAAAAGCAAACAAAACAATCAGATCATCTCAGAACACACCGTGCCGCCATTTCTCCCCCTCTTAAAATTAATCAGTAACCAGCTTCATGAGATTCCTGATTAGTAATTAGCATGAGCTGGAGGGAAGCTGTCGATACACAAGAGAAGTGAGACTGTATTGATAGCATTAGAGACTGCGATCTTTTAGAATACAACAAAAGCACTATTGCTCTTTTATTAAGTTGTGTATCTGCACCATTAAACAAGAGTTTATATATTCTGATTTTTTTGATATGAAGGCTTTTAATGTTTTATATAACTTATTCTGCAAGCACCACGCTTTTGGTCAAATATCTTTTTTGATTACAGTTGCAGGCATCCCTGCATATGCCATTTACATCTCTTAATGCTTTGGCTCTGTCACAAAGCTAGTGGACATCGTAGCTGTCTTCTTCATAACATACATATATTGGGTAAAACTATAACCAGGTTAATCAATTTTTTCCAGAATCATTTTGATTCTGAATAAATCATGTTATTAACAGTATTGGGGGTAATGCATTACAAGTAATGCAAGTTACGCAATCAGATTACTTTTCAAGTAATTATTACTGTAATAATTAACTATGTTATATAACACAAATATCCTTATGTATCCATTTTATTAACTAATATCTTTGTTGCTGAACTTTGATGATCTAAATCAACCATACAAATAAGCGAAAAATACTTTAGTTAAACATCACATTTGTGTTTCATTGCTGAAGTAAGACTGTTGCGTCCTATTCCTCTGTGATCCAAAATGGCAGCAGAGCAGAAAGGTTTATTTTAGTGAAAGTGACATGACATACAGCCAAGTATGGTGACCCATACTTGGAATTCATGCTCTGCGCTTAACCCATCCAAAGTGCACACACACAACAGTGAACATACATCCAGAGCAGTGGGCAGCCATTTATGCTGTGACACCCAGGGAGCAGTTGGAGGTTCATAGCCTTGCTCAAGGGAACCTCAGTCATGGTATAGATTGCTGTACATTCACTCCACCCACCTACAATACTGCCATCCCGAGACTCGAACTCACAACCCTTGGATTGCAAGTCCAACACTCTAACCATTAGGCCACAACTTCCTTTAGCTGCACCCTTTACTCATTTCACTTTTGGTGTGAATGTACTTGTGTTTGCCAAAAACGAATGTAACTCAAATGTAATGTAACTCATTACTTTCCATAAAAAGTAATGCAATTAGTAACTTTATAGGGAGTAACGTGATATTGCAATGCATTACTTTTAAAAGTAACTTTCCCCAACACTGTTTAATACAAGTTTATGTGAAGAAGTCAGCATCATTAAGATCCATACTTATTTTGAGACAGCTTTCAATTCGCATAATGCCTTAAAGGACTCTCTACTAATGCCAAGTGAGACAAAATGCAACCAACACAACATATTTAATCTGAACAACCTTTTAAGTTGTTAACAGAATTATGAAAATGCAACAGTGGAATCAAAATCCCTCCTGGAGTGATGCCCAATCCACACGCTGCCTGATATGTAATTATATGATTACCATGTTTAATAATAAAGCTGATGAAAAAAAAAACAAAGCAAAAACATGCATGTCAGTCACAGAGGGAGCTTTCAACATCTGATTATTTCTGTGTTTAGCCATTTTGTTAGAGCTGGGTCCAACAAATAAATATGCAAGTCTATTTATTGAAGATGCAACTGGGGTTTTTTGTTTTGTTTTTGTTTTTGTTAGTTTTTTTGTCCCCTAATTCTAGCAGGATTTTGGTCGTTACCAAAAGAAAATTGCCACATGTTAGTCAATGAGTGTCCTTACAAATTCCCCATAGAAAAATAACTTTAATTGCAGAGTTAATGACTTGTTACCATAGTGGAAAACCAGAGAGAAAAACTCCATTGACATGGGATGGTTCAATACATTTGTCAATGCAATTAAACATACACAAGCAATTTCACACCTCAACAAATCTGTGCTTAAAATTCTGTATTGTACCTGCACTGTAGAATGTGTTTGGTAAACCCAGCAAAGCATAACAATATACTTGGCTGTGTCAGGTAAACAAAGCCAAATCCCTTCACACTTTTTCCTAGCTCACCTTATGAGGCAAAAACTTGTCAAATCAATGCATTGATGGTTAAATAGTTCCCATGGGAAAGAGAATGTAGTCAGTTTTTGAAACCAGTTTTTGAAAACCAAGTAATACAGTTCTTTAGAAATAAATTTTTTTTTTATTTTTTCAGAAGACATCTGAAGAAGATTTTTTCAGTTCAACAGATGGTCATAGCTCAGGCTATTTGGTTTAATGTAACCTCGGCCTCACCTTTCTGATCATCCAGTAACATCTCTGTTTAATAGCTTCATTCCATCTGCCGGCAGTAGCAGCAAACGCTCCATCAGCTGCTCACGCACATGCTGTGCCGTCCGTCCAGCACCATCTTCACGTCTCCACCCCCGAACACTCAATTACCTTAATCCTCTTGCTCACAAAATAATCTCCATCCTCCTTAACTTTGATGTCCCATTTCTGCATCGATGACTGCAGACTGTATTAGATATTTCTGCAGGCTTTTTGTAATGTTATGGTTTGAATTCATGAACAATTCTCTGCATTCGTTCCAAACTTGATGTCATTTGTTTCTGTGAAACACAAGAAACAAATGTTAGTACACAAATTGTTAATTTACAGCGAAATTGTAAATTAAAGTAGGGAAAGATTTCCTAAAATATATTATTTATACATTAATTGTATTCTGAAGCACAGTATAAAAAACTTAAATGAGATATTTGAAAACGAACTGATCAAAATTACACAACACGTTGAGATACCTCAAAGTTATTCGTGCTAATCTGACAGTTTCTTTAATTAAATGACATTGACACTAATTAATTCAAGTCCCTCCAAAAAGACTGGTTGAGCATGGAAGATAAATGCACAAGCATAATAGGATAACGCAGAGACTGTCAATATTTTCATAAGCGTTAAAAATTAATAAATAAAATAGAAATACATTTATTTCTGTGTGATTAATTTTGAGTCCTGATAAATTAATTAATTATGATCAATGTATCACTTATTCTATAGTAAAACATCGATGCTTTTGAAATCTGAATATTTAATAAAGCATGCAAACACACGGCCGCTTTTATCTTTTTAGTTTTGTGATCGCGCTAGTTCCAGTGACTTTTCTCTTAGTTTTCTGCTAACTTCTCTTTGTTGGTGAAATGATGGGGTTTCGTGACATTGTTCCTGAGTGGCGTGTAAAGGGTGGGTTTTAGTGAAGCGCAGCGGAGCTTCAGGCTCGACATTGGAAACCCTGTGCTATTCTGGCCTCTGTGCTACTGGCCCGAGGTTATTAGCCCCACTCGGCCCATTTAAGCCCTGGCTCGCACTGGCCCGACGGTGGAAATGCGGCTAATGTGGAATCGGTTCAATACTGCAGTTGGAATTGCTCACCAGTTCAGTGCTGGAAAAGTTAATGCAAATATTCCTCAGAATCTCCTTCAGCAACATGCAGTTCCTTCCTTGCAAGCTTATCCCAATTAAAAATTATTTTTTTTTAGCTTGACAGTCCAAAAACAGCTGCATAATGACAATGATAACGTATGCCACAGTAATATCTGAAAAGGTGACATTCACCCAAAGAACAAAAGTTTAAGATTCAGAAAAAAAGGAAAAAAAAAAACTTCTTAAAAAGAAAACATTGACAGTATGGGGCAAAAGAAAGGCAGTTAAGTTTTATCAGCGGAGTGCAAAGGGCATCTGCATTCTCGCTCTCTCTCAACCTCCCTTAATCTATCCTCTCTGTCCTTCCTTCTCCTCCTGTTCCGATTCATGGCACTCATAAATCCTCTTCCTCTTTGGAAGCATCTTATCAACCCAAACCGACTCTCTTCGCTATGACATTAATTAACCCTGCTTAATTAATGCCTTTGTTAGGAAGCCAAGAACTTGACCCAGTCTTTCACAAAGCTCCAGTCAAAAGCAGAGAATATCAGCTGACATTTGACCAGTTCTCAGAAGAGCCAGGTATACCTGCTAGTAGATTTTATGCTTTACAACACCTTTCAAAGCTACTGTATTAAAGTCAATGACGTTTATGTTCTTCACCCAAGGGATGAAGATCTTCCTGTATCACTTTGGCAGGTTACATCCGAACAGCATCCTCCTCCACCAGGGATGCTCACAGGAAAATGAATAATGATTTTTAATTGTCTGTTTTGCTACCTGATAATGCAGTGAGTGATCTTTAAACGGCCTACTTGCTTTGGACCTGCTTGCCCATTTCAGAGGGAACGATTTCTTGCTGCTTGACTGCTCAGAAGTATATCAGAGGAATAAAAGCGAACAATACTTCAGAAACCTGCCTCAGCTGGGTCTGAGGGGTCACTCCCTTGAGACTGAAAACTACTGCAGAAAATAATGCAAGGTCATAGACCAAAGCACGTATCCACTGCCAGCTCCTCACAGGAAAATACCTCCAGTTCACCCTTAAATTCACACTTTATAAACTCTTTAAATTGCTGAAGGTTTTTACAATCGCTCAAGTGTCCTCTGAGACTGATGTTCATCAAAATTATTGTTTGTAATTTTGACTGTGCAATTTGTCAAAGGGACTAGGTGGAGATTTACACTGACACAAAACTACCAATTAGGGCTGGGACAACGCGTCGAGGTCATCGATGACGTCGACGCAAATAATACGTCGACGCAAGATATGCGCATCGATTCGTCGACCTGTTTTTATTTCTCTAAAAAACGTTTGCAAAATGTTTACCTTATGTGCGCTGAATATACGCAATGGCTGGATCAACATTCTGGTTTTTTTTGGAAAAGCACTCTCTGTATTAGCTTAAAGCCCTCAAGTTTACATTGGTTACTGTATTCTTTTAATTGCTCTAAACAAGTATTTTGGGTGACCTTTTTTATTGAATGCTAGACATCAAGTTGTTGTTATTTTCATCTGAAAGGAGAACTTTTTTATTGAATGCTAGGCCCTATGTGTTGAGTAAGCTTGTTTCAGTAAGCTATGTGTTTTTAAGGCTTCAAGGTTTTATTGAATGCTATCTCTATACAAGTGCAAAGTAATGCATTCTTAGTCAGTCTTTTATTTTGTAATTTTAAGAGCAATAAACATATATTGCAATGTAAAGGAATTCATGTTTTTTTCTTTCAGATATGTAAATCAACATGTATAAATTGTTAGTAGTCAATTAATGGGGAGATAATCGAAATCGAATCGGTCTGAAAAATTAATCGTTAGATTAATCGATGCATCGAAAAAAATAATCGCTAGATTAATCGTTTAAAAAATAATCGTTTATCCCAGCCCTACTACCAATTAATACTGACTACTAACAACTACTAATTAAGCATCTATCAGAAGTAACCCCATGACAGTAAAAATGTAAATGTTAACTTTGAAGTCTGTATGCCTGTGCCAATGAACTCTGAAACCATGATAAAATAACCATTTAACGTTATTAAATGTGTACTAAAGTCCATCTCATGCAGCAGAACAGACCAAAAACATAGATGCTCTACAAATGTTTGTTCTGAAAAAGGCTCTTAAGACCGAAAACATCAACTCCCCTTAAATGATTATACTACCTGTTTCAAATGATCAAAAACAATTAACAAATTGTGTCAATGGAAGTTGATAAGTTGGCAGATACATAAAATCAGGCATCTTTGTTTACAAACCTGATTCCAAAAAAGTTGGGACACTGTACAAATTGTTAGTAAAAAAGGAATGGAATAATTTAAAAATCTCATAAACTTATATTGTAATCACAATAGAATATAGATATCATTTCAAATGTTGAAATTGAGACATTTTGAAATGTCATGCCAAATATTGGCTCATTTTGGATTTCATGAGAGCTACTCATTCCAAAAAAGTTGGGACAAGAAGCAATAAGAGGCCGGAAAAGTTTAATGTACATATAACGAACAGCTGGAGGACCGATTTGCAACTTATTAGGTCAATTGGCAAAATGATTGGGTATAAAAAGAGCCTCTCAGAGTGGCAGTGTCTCTCAGAAGTCAAGATGGGCAGAGGATCACCAATTCACCCAATGCTACGGAAAAAAATAGTGGAGCAATATCAGAAAGGAGTTTTTCAGAGAAAAATTGCAAAGATTTTGAAGTTATCATAATCTATAGTGCATAATATCATCCAAAGATTCAGAGAATCTGGAACATTCTCTGTGCGTAAGGGTCAAGGCCAGAAAACCATACTTGATGCCAATTATCTTCGGGCCTTTAGACGGCACTGCACCACATACAGGAATGCTACTATAATGGAAATCACAACATGGGCTCAGGAATACTTCCAGAAAACATTGTCGGTGAGAACAATCCACCGTGCCATTCACCATTGCTGGCTAAAACTCTATAGGTCAAAAAATAAGCCAAAATTTAAACATGATCCAGAAGCACAGGCGTTTTCTCTGGGCCAAGGCTCATTTAAAATGGACTGTTGCAAAGTGGAAAACTGTTCTGTGGTCAGACGAATCAAAATTTGAAGTTCTTTTTGGAGAACTGGAATGCCATGTCATCCAGACTAAAGAGGACAACGACAACCCAAGTTGTTATCAGCGCTCCGTTCAGAAGCCTGCATCTCTGATGGTATGGGGTTGAATGAGTGCTTGTGGCATGGGCAGCTTACACATCTGGAAAGGCACCATCAATGCTGAAAGGTATATCCAAATTCTAGAACAACTGTTTTTATTCACAATTTGTACAGTGTCCCAACTTTTTTGGAACCGGGTTTGTATATGCTGATCAACTGAGCTGGAAATGCCACGTAACTAATTACTTAAAAGAGCAGGAAAATTATAAAAAAAATATCTGATCGTTAATGGCCCTTTGATATGACTTAACTCAACTTTTCGTTTTAATAGGATACAATTTTGAAGAAGAACTGTTGAAATATTGAAAGAATATTTTTTAAACAATTGTACTTGCAGGAAAAAAAAAGACCACCTAGGTTTTCCTTTATTACTATGTTTCACATCAAAGAACTCTTTAAAAACTGAATGTTGTAATTATGTCCAATTAAAAGTTTTACTTTAAAGTACATTTTAAATCATTTTTGTTTTCTTAATCTGTTTTCATGTTTTAAAGTACAGTTATTTTGATTTACACATGAAAAGTACTTGATTTTAATTTTAAATATATCATGAAAATGTATATTAAATTAAAAGTAAACATATTTTAAGTGTACTAAATTACACCCTCGTTAATTTTAATGCATGACAAAGATTCAAAAGAAATGATGTTAAAGAATAAGTTTAAATTTCCAATAAATGCTTGTCAGTTTCAATGACAATAGAATTATGAAATTACATATCAAGATGTACTTAAGTGGGTCAAAAAAGCACTTTTAAATTCAAGTGCTACTATTATAAATGTAAACGATAATACATTTTAAATGTAATTGAATATAAACTGAATATAGCTACATTCAGTTCTTTTAAAGTATAGTATTTACGTAATAAGTTATATTTTTAAAAGTAAAACTAAAACTAAAATGTACTTGTTTTTCATAAAGTTATACATTACATAAAATGCATTCATAAATCATTTTATGGGGTCTTTCACACTATGAAAACCTGGGAAAGTATTTATAAATCATAAACCTTTCTTTGTCAGACACAAATAAATACGATTTGGGAAAGTGTATCATTTGAAAAGAGAAATTTGCTTTTTTATTTTATTTCATTTCTTTGCTTTTTTATAGAGGGATTGCTGTCTGTATAATCATCCTATCTATCATCCATTCTATCTGCAGAAGAAGCCTCAAGCTGAAAATATAGGAGTGACACTTTTGAAAAGGAATACAACCGATTGAAAAGATATGCGTGCCATAACAGTATTTGATTAGACAGACTTAGCTTGACTCCTCACAGTTATGGTGTGTTTCCTCAAAGCTATCTTTTATGTCTTACTGGGTCTTCTGCACTGCTAACTCTCTGATTTGATTAAAGAAAGAGAAGCTTTTGCGTGTCAGGATCTCGAAATCAGACAGGCGGGGCTTCAAATAACACCTCTGATACTTATGCTTTTAAAAGCATGTTTTGATGTGATCCAGCTGGCTTGCTGGAGGTTTAATAAAATAGAAAATCTATTTGAGAGTGACTTTATACCAAATGGATCAAGCACCATCATCTACGTTAAGATGGATGCATCACACTTCAACTAAATAGATTTTTGGGTTTACCCTGCAGTATTTTCTTCCTTTTATAAAAAAATAGTCTACCTGCTTAGTACAAAAAATATTGCATACTGTACACTGTACACATTGTATTGTATTGTCTGTCTGTCTGTCTGTCTGTCTGTCTGTCTATCTATCTATCTATCTATCTATCTATCTATCTATCTATCAAGAAAAATATTTCTGCAGTGTTGATAAGTCTGTTGATCTGCATTGTTTCAGCAACTGATTTAACAAAGAAATTATGCAAACTGCCCACAAAACTTGTGCTGTATGGAATTTGCATCGCATAATGTCTGATAAATGCTGTGGAGGATTGCAGCAGACTACTGTGATCTGGCATATTTTCCTGAATGGACCTTACAACATCACTCCACCATTGTGAGTAGGGATGCAGCTTAGTAAAAAGGAAAGGTTTTTGTGCAAAAGGTCCACAGATTCTTAGTGCATTCGTCTGAGAAAATCGGAAGGTGGTGATGAACAGTAAGTGTGGCTAAATGTGGTCAAATGCATGAATGCAGTGGTAACAGGAGAAAGTGCTGACAGTGGAAAATACAATAATGCCTCAGTGCTCTATTACACTGCTTGTTAAGTCCAGTAATGTTTCTCCCCTGGAGGAAAAGAGGTAAATGAAGAGATCTTGTCCTTCTGTTTTCCTCCTCCTATTCTCTATTCAGCATCGTGAGCCCGGAAAAGAACGGGTAATCAATCAGACCAAAAAGCAGGAAGTGGGAAGCTAAGGGGAAAAAAGTTATAATCCACAGTGGGAGTGTAAGCAGAAAGTTTTAGATGCAGGAAGCAGCGTGTATAAAACCATCGTTTATGAACATGAACAAATGATAAGAAGAATTTGTTTACTTGGATTCTACAGAAATGTATAGTTTTTCAAAATAAGTTTGACAAAATAAGCTATTATTTTATTAATCAATAATTTTTTGTCTTATTTTACACTAATAATGTCCAAAATACTGAAAACAAGCTAAATTGACTTGAAAACTGCATAATATGAAATAAATAATATATTAAGACATTTCATTTAGTTTAGTTTAGTTTAGTTTAGTTTAGTTTGGGATTCTTTTTTATATAAATAATGTTATTGTAAAAATATCTTTCAATATATTATTGCATTCAATATTACGACGTTTTATGAGATTTTATCTTGAAATAAATTTATTATTCAAAATGTACTCTTCAAAATACTAAAAACAAGCTTTACTTTAAAACTGCATAACATGTTATGTAATATATTAAAACATTTAATTTAGTGTTGTTTTTGTTTTTTGCATTAGTATCCTCATTATCCTGTTACTGACTGAAAATGTATCTTGGATAGTTACACTTAAAAAATGATTTACTGCATTTATTTATTTATACTTTCTGAATACTTCCATTTTCTTTTCCAATAAAAAATAACAAGGCAGGTAAAAATGCATAATACAATAATACAACTTATTTTCATCTGATCAGATTAATTTCAATTAAATGTATTTTTCTTACCCATAGGTTTTATTGACTGATTTATTGATTAAACATGAACCTTACAGAATTAGATTTATGCTTAAAAAAAAAAATTGGCAAGAAAAATCAATTTAATACAAGATAAATTATCGTGAAACATGTCTTAATATCTAATGGAATATTACTTGCCATGATATTTTTAGTGAAAAAAGAAAACTGAAATACTAAGAAAGTATATATATATATATATATATATATATATATATATATATATATATATATATATATATATATATATATATAATATATTAATCCAAGAGTATCAATCCAAGATTGATTTTCAATCAGTTACAGAATAATGAGGATATGAAATCTCTGTTAATTACTTCTTCTTTGCACTAAACAGAAACGGGAAACTGACTCTAAAAACTGAGACAATTAAAAGACAGTGTGCGTCTTTGAGTTTTACATTTTATTGAAATACCACAAAACCACTTTTTGCCATTTGAAGAAAATGTCAACATTATTGTGACAGGCGGCAACAAATGAGAAACATTAATTTCGTAAGGCTTACTGCCTAACTCTAGAAGCACAAGCAATTATTAGGGGAGCGGAGAGCCTTTTCTTTTAATCTGTTAGTCTGCCTATAAAGGACAGAGAAATAGAACAGAATGACTTACGGTTGAACAGATGTAATCAAGTTAGTGTAATTGACTGAGAGATTGCTCTACAGGCACTTGGGATGAACACATGAGGCAAGAATCCTGGAATGTGTGCAAAAAGACCAAAATTGAAGCGGATTTGGCCGTTGTACAAGTCTGTCGCAGCTGCTGCACTAATCCGTGGACAGTGAGCAGAATTCATACAATAGAGGACAAACCTCAAGCTCTGATGAAACTCTTCAACAATCTTCCTCTGTGTACTACATATGTTTCCATTAGGACACCGTTATTTAAAGTGGCCCATCCAATCATCTGAGGCCAGTGTGCTGGGATCCAACTTGATTTCTCAGTTGAATCCCTGTGGTTTCAATTATTTTCTTTAAGTACCTCTTGAAGGTTTAAGTACTTAAAGGGACAGTTCACCTATTAATACAATTTTTCATAATTTACTTGCCCTCATGTTGTTTCAAACCTGTATGAGTTACTTTCTTCTGATGAACACAAAATAATATATTTTGAAGAATGCTGGTTCCCAGACAGTTTCCATAGCATGGAAAATAAAATACCATGGAATCAGGGGGATCAGATACTGTTTGGTTACATGCACGTTCTTCCAAATATCTTATTCTGAGTTCAGCAGAAGAAAGATATACAGGTTTGGAACAACCTGACTAAATCATGACAGAATTAAATTGTTTGGGTGAACAATCGCTTTAAGCTACTAGATAAATGTTTTTTTTTACTTAGTAATTAAGCTATGTGTTATCCAAATCATTTAACATTTAAATCTCTGTGAGAAAACATGACACCGCATTCAATGGTATACAATGTTGCCTCCACTCATCTTTCATTGCTTCAGGTTTATTATAGTTAACTAAAAATGAAAATAAAACCATAAAAAACTATTTCATTACTTAAAACAAAATAAACTTTAACTTAAATAACAAAAACTAAATAAAATTGAATAAATATAAAGAAAACCCTTAACCTCATCTTACTTCAGCTAGCAATTTTTTTTATTAAATATAATTAATAAAAGACATAAAAAATTTTTTTTTGTAAAAATCACAAAAATGAAAACAGAAAAGAAAATCATAATCAAAATCATATATACTGTAATGGTACCTCAAAGATAAAAAAAAAAATATTTTTGTCATTATTAAACTAAATTTTCCATTTTCAATCAGAACATCTTGTTTTCTGCCAATTGTGCATGAAATCAGCATTTGATAATACACACATTCCTTTTGTAAAGTGTCTTTTTTCAATTATATTTTCAGCTTGTAGCTTTTTCTCCAGAGGGAGGATGATACAGCAATCCCTATATTCAAAGCAAATGTCCATAATACACTGCACCCTGCCAATTTGAGTCAAGTGTAAATATATTTATGCCACATAAAAACAGTGAAAACACATCTTTTTCCTGGTATGTATATTACTTGGGTAAAGATGACTCTGGACATGGAAATAACAGTTGACTACTTACAGCTTACTATCCATTTACACAGAACTTAACTGAAGTAAACAAACAACTTTTCAAAGGAAATAAAACCCTAATGCTTTCTGGGACACAGTATACACACTGCACCTAAACTCTGAAATTGTGTAAAGAAAAATCTCAGCCGGGCAATAGACTGATTCCTCTATAGCAAGGAAAGGAAGTTAATAGAAATGCGAGAGAAGGTCAACTCCGCCACCTCTTATAGATCAGATAGAGTTTACAGCAACAGAGGAATAAAAGGAATGAATCAGCTTATAACTCCAGCGCTGCCTGTCCTGCTGTGAGTTTTCGATTTGAGAGAGTCTCTCCACCTGCAGACACTTTAACAAGTTGTCACTTAGCAACCTAAAACTCGCTAACTGAAAATATCTTTCTTACTTCACAAGGCGAAGGGGAATGTGCTTGATTACCAGGGAGGGATGGATTTAATATCTGTTGTGCCCATTTAGTCAGCTCATTGTATCAGTGGCAAGTGCTCATTGGTCAGTAAATATGGAGCTATCTGCTGACATTTGACCTACTTCAACTACATCAATGCGCCTCTTGAGACTCTTCCCGTGTTTCCTAACACTCACAGCAATACTTGGCCTTGTTGTGCCAGCGTCCTTAACTGCCTCGAATCCTCTTGCATTTGCAGTTGCTGTGTAATAAATCATTTCTAGTGTCTTGGAGAAGTATCAGTAGGAGGTGCACAGTGCATGGCTGCACCCTGCCATCAAGCATAAGTTTGCTGTCAGACAGACTCTTTTAAAAGGACAGTACACCCAAATTTACGCGCCCCCAACCTATTCTTAGGTGCCGTTTTTTTCTGTGAAACACAAAAGGAGAATCTGAAGAATCTTTAGTGTTTAAAATCATTCAAACTCAAAAAGAAAAATGAGCAAAAAGCACCATAAAGGTTATTCAAATTACTATATTCCAAGTCTTCTGAAGTCAGGTAATAGCTTTTTATCAGGAACAGACCATAATTTAAGTTGCTATTTGCATCAAACACATATAAGAGCATCCACAATAAAGGAAATTGGAAATTCTAAGAAATTCATATTAGTTTCACATGTTTTTGAAAAAACTTTTTTTTTCTTTTTAAAGTTTAAATGAGTCTAAAAATGTGGTGTAATCAAGTAAAAAAGAACATAAATTTGAATGTAGCAGATGATTTTCCCACCTTTTTGAAAGAAGTCTTTAAAAAAAAAAAAATCTAAACATGAAAATAAACAAACAAAAAAAACTGTCATTTTCTGAAATATTCTTACAATTCAAAATAACTTTTCTATTTGCATAATTTTTTTAATTTTAAGATATTTTAAAATGTAATTTATTCCTGTAATGGCAAAGCTGAATTTACTAATATGCTGATTCGGTGTTTAAGAAACATTTCTTCATATCGTCAATGTTAAAAACAGTTGTGCTACTTCATATTTTTGTAGAAACCACAGTACTTTTTTATGGTTCTTTAATGAATAGAAAATACAAAAGTTTCTGAAATAGAAACCTTCTGTAACTTTATAAATGTCTTTACTGTTCTTTAATAAGCATATTAATTAAACACATTAATGAAACATATTCACAAGGCTTTTTAAAACTATTTATTTTACAAGTGTCATGAATTATAATTCATCAATATTAAGTTTTTGAGGAGAAATAATATTTTAGAGGTCAAAAGGTCAGATCAACTAATATTTTAAGAGAGTATTACTTACTAGTCTGTTTTGTGTCAAAATTGGAAAATGGTGCACAGACACACGGTGCAAAATTGATGTTCTTGATGTCATTCCTCATTCATTCTCCCTTTATGTTCCACAGACAAAATAACATATTTTAGGAGAATTACTCCTTTAAACAAGTCCTCCTCTCAGAGTTAAACTTTGTGGATCCATTTTTGAGTGCTGCGACATATTTTCAGAAACTTTCTCCACTTCTGTGGCCAAATATAAAGGGTTTTGTCTGGCTTTGCATTTCACTTTAATCGAAAGTGCTTTGTGTCCCATTCTGCAGAGGGCGAGGAGACAGTGCCTGATGGTTAGTGAAGTGTACTAGATGTTAGGAACTGTAAAAGGGGAGTACAGGGTCAGCTCGGTCAGAAGAAAGAGTCTATTTGCTTGAGTGAGTCCTAACACAGAAAGTGAAGCACTCATTCAGGTAGAAAACGTTGGCATCTTTTTTAACCACTTATTGCTTCTCACGCTTCCCTGCTCACTGATTGAATAATTCAGCAGAGAAAGCCCTGGGGGTACAAGGTGCAAAAGAGTGAAGCACTGTTGCTTTAAGAAATATCTAAGGCAAAAGCATTAAATGAAACTGATCCAAATGCTTTCCCTCTATCATTAAATTGAGGACACGAACACACAGCAGAGGGGGAAAATATCTGCTTGAGTGGCAAAATAAGGTTATGCAACTTCACACAAATATGCACAGCCATGTGTGTGAGGACCAACACTTGATACTCTGGTTGCTCACAAATAATTCAGTGTGAAATGACAATAAAATGTGTGAAAACTAGTGAAGTCTTCTCCTAGGGTCAGTGACAATCCCTGCATGAAGCCAGTAACCTTCTTTTTCTTATACTATCTGTCTGAATTTTTTTTAATAGAATAAAGTTGAAATGGATGACTCAGAAAACATTTGCTGAAGAAGTGTTTGAGAGCACCTATAGACATAATTTCTTAGGCCTGCTGAGTTAATGTTAAAAGACACCATTCAACCTGTCTCTCTCTGCAGCGGATGGCAGAAAATTGTGCCTTCCACTAAATGGGTTACATTCATTTCTTTCCCTCCCATAGTTAATAACTCGGTGCTCAGACATGCCTCTCAAAGTTAAAAAGTAAGCTTCTCTGAAAAACAAGATTAAATGCAATCTGAAACACTGAAAATTAATTATTGAGGAGCTGTGCTGAAAATTTAGCAAATTCCTCATTGTGAAAAGCTGCAATGTGGCTTCATTTGAATGCTAATATGATTATATACTTAAATGTTTCCAGTGCATAAATCAGCAACGTCAATCAAACCGCTGGCAAGCAAGACATTTAACCATAATTGAATTGAAATGCATGTCTAGGGTTTCTAAACGGCAGTGTAATGTAGCTTATATTACTTTTCTCATATTTCAATCAATAAAGGTGTGTTAGGCCTGAATTCTATAGTAAAGCATTTCAAGCTAGAGTATACCATTTCAACATGCGTATAGACAGAATCCTGACAGCCTACAGTATCTCGTTATATATCTGATCTCAATCATGGCCCTCGCTCCTCCTCAAAGATGCTGGCAGTGGCTCTAATAGAGCATGAAATGTGACATGATAGTAAGTCATTCCCAGAGACAGTTTGAGTATCATTCACACATAGAGAGTAAAGGAGGAAGGAGACATTGGTGGACATTGGAGATGGAAATGCATTTTGCGAATAAATTCCTCCAAGCGCATCAAAAAGTGATGTGACTTTGCGCTATGGAATGGTAAATCATGACTAACCAGCTGACCGATCTTGTTCCACACCATCTGAAATGTTATTACAAGGTCAATCAGAAATGACAGAGCAAAGTCTGTCATCAAAGTATTTCTGTATAATTTCCTCCCAGAACTGCTAAACGACTGCGTTCCCAAACATCAGCCTCAACCTCTGAAAGCAATAACCGCATTAATTGTGTTTCATCTGCCCATTCTGAGGTGCAAGTAATTTATTGTATAGGAAAATTATTATATTCAGTAGATTCTTCACATTCTTAGTGATATATAGTGCCAGTTTATCAGAAAGTGACGATTTTGTTCTCTTTGACTCGTTGGATGGAAACGGTGCTCGTTTGCAAATGTTTTGTGCGATATTTGATTTTTGTGCATGTTAAAAATTCGTAAGTGACATTTTTATGTTTTTTTTCCTGACAATAAGTACTGCAAGTGGATGTAAAAATTTCAGTGATCATGGGCCAAATGAAGTCCGAAGGGTCACCTTTCACTCCAGCGGTCACTCGAGGGCTGATCGCTCCCTGATTGTGTGCTGCACTGACTCACTTAATGACATCTCGAGAGTTCACTTTGATTGCAAATTGGGGACGTTGTGACCCTCATCAGCACCATATGCCACTTAGGATCAGCAAGTCATCCATGAGAGTTTACAAATATTGCCAAAAAAAAAATACAGAACAGGTCAGCCGCAGCCTCTGCAGTTGGTCATTCACACCTCAGGAGACTGAATAGAGGATAGAAACGAGCTATCTAAAGTGAAGTATCGACCTTGCCTTAAATGTTCCTCTTGAAATACCTTAGGAGAAAGAAATTTGTTGGTATACAGCATATAAGGTGGCAAAGGTGAGGTGTTGCTTCAATTTCTAACAACGTTTTCAGGATTTCTCAGAGGCAGGCTTCAAGTATAACTCGTTTGAAGTAATGGTGCTTCATATAACATTATCCAGAGAAACAAATGTTAATGATAAATCCCCTGTTATGTTTGTACTAGCTACTGTATACAGGCCACCAGGGCACCATACAGACTTTATTAAAGAGTTTGGTGATTTTACATCTGAATTAGTTCTGGCTGCAGATAAAGTTTTAATAGTTGGTGATTTTAATATCCATGTTGATAATGAAAAAGATGCATTGGGATCAGCATTTATAGACATTCTGAACTCTACTGGGGTTAGACAACACGTTTCAGGACCTACTCATTGTCGAAATCATACTCTAGATTTAATACTGTCACATGGAATTGATGTTGATGGTGTTGAAATTATTCAGCCAAGTGATGATATCTCAGATCATTATTTAGTTCTGTGCAAACTTCATATAGCCAAAATTGTAAATTTTACTTCTTGTTACAAGTATGGAAGAACCATCACTTCTAACACAAAAGACTGCTTTTTAAGTTATCTTCCTGATGTAACCAAATTCCTTATCATATCCAAAACCTCAGAACAACTTGATGATGTAACAGAAACTATGGACTCTCTCTTTTCTAGCACTTTAAATAAAGTTGCTCCTTTACGCTTAAGGAAGGTTAAGGAAAACAGTTTGACACCATGGTATAATGAGCATACTCGCACCCTAAAGAGAGCAGCCCGAAAAATGGAGCACAGCTGGAGGAGAACAAAACTAGAGGTATTTCGTATTGCTTGGCGGGAAAGTAACATATCCTACAGAAAAGCATTAAAAACAGCTAGATCCGATTACTTTTCTTCTCTTTTAGAAGAAAGCAAACATAACCCCAGGTATTTATTCAATACAGTGGCTAAATTAACGAAAAATAAAGCCTCAACAAGTGTTGACATTTCCCAACACCACAGCAGTAATGACTTTATGAACTACTTTACTTCTAAAATCGATACTATTAGAGATAAAATTGCAACCATTCAGCAGTCAGCTACAGTATCACATCAGACAGTGCACTATAGACCCCCTGAGGAACAGTTCCACTCGTTATTTACACAACATTCTTTTGCATAGACTTGAACACTTTGTTGGCATCAGTGGAAGTGCATTAGCATGGTTTAAATCGTACTTATATGACCGCCATCAGTTCGTAGCAGTGAATGAAGATGTATCCTATCGATCACAAGTGCAGTATGGAGTACCTCAAGGCTCAGTACTAGGGCCGCTACTCTTCACGCTTTATATGTTACCCTTGGGAGACATCATTAGGAAACATGGTGTTAGCTTTCACTGTTATGCTGATGATACTCAGCTCTATATTTCTTCGCAGCCCGGTGAAACACACCAATTTGAAAAAACTAATGGATTGCATAGTCGATATAAAAAACTGGATGACGAGTAATTTCTTACTGCTAAATTCTGAAAAAACAGAGGTGTTAATTATAGGACCTAAAAACTCCGCTTGTAATAACCTAGAACACTGTCTAAGACTTGATGGTTGCTCTGTCAATTCTTCGTCATCAGTTAGGAACCTAGGTGTGCTATTTGATCGCAATCTTTCCTTAGAAAGTCACGTTTCTAGCATTTGTAAAACTGCATTTTTCCATCTCAAAAATATATCTAAATTACGGCCTATGCTCTCAATGTCAAATGCAGAAATGTTAATCCATGCATTTATGACCTCAAGGTTAGATTATTGTAATGCTTTATTTGGGTGGTTGTTCTGCACGCTTAGTAAACAAACTACAGCTAGTCCAAAATGCAGCAGCAAGAGTTCTTACTAGAACCAGGAAGTATGACCATATTAGCCCGGTCCTGTCAACACTGCACTGGCTCCCTATCAAGCATCGTATAGATTTTAAAATATTTCTTATTACTTATAAAGCCCTGAATGGTTTAGCACCTCAGTATTTGAATGAGCTCCTTTTACATTATAATCCTCTACGTCCGCTACGTTCTCAAAACTCAGGCAATTTGATAATACCTAGAATATCAAAATCAACTGCGGGCGGCAGATCCTTTTCCTATTTGGCACCTAAACTCTGGAATAACCTACCTAACATTGTTCGGGAGGCAGACACACTCTTGCAGTTTAAATCTAGATTAAAGACCCATCTCTTTAACCTGGCATACACATAACATACTAATATGCTTTTATTATCCAAATCCGTTAAAGGATTTTTAGGCTGCATTGATTAGGTAAACCGGAACCGGAAACACTTCCCATAACACCCTATGTACTTGCTACATCATTAGAAGAATGGCATCTACGCTAATATTTGTCTGTTTCTCTCTTGTTCCGAGGTCACCGTGGCCACCAGATCCAGTCTGTGCCCAGATCAGAGGGTCACTGCAGTCACCCGGATCCAGTACGTATCCAGACCAGATGCTGGATCAGCACCTAGAAAGGACCTCTACATCCCTGAAAGACAGCAGAGACCAGGACAACTAGAGCCCCAGATACAGATCCCCTGTAAAGACCTTGTCTCAGAGGAGCACCAGGACAAGACCACAGGAAACAGATGATTCTTCTGCACAATCTGACTTTGCTGCAGCCTGGAATTGAACTACTGGTTTCGTCTGGTCAGAGGAGAACTGGCCCCCCAACTGAGCCTGGTTTCTCCCAAGGTTTTTTTCTCCATTCTGTCACCGATGGAGTTTCGGTTCCTTGCCGCTGTCGCCTCTGGCTTGCTTAGTTGGGGACACTTCATCTACAGCGATATCGTTGACTTGATTGCAAATAAATGCACAGACACTATTTAACTGAACAGAGATGACATAACTGAATCCAATGATGAACTGCCTTTAACTATCATTTTTGCATTATTGACACTGTTTTCCTAATGAATGTTGTTCAGTTGCTTTGACGCAATGTATTTTGTTTAAAGCGCTATATAAATAAAGGTTATTACCTATGAATGGTTATTATTTATTATGACTTTTTTTTCAAAATCAGTTTATACAATTTTATAGATTTGTTTTATGAATACTCGCAACATTATGTTGGATAAGCAGGAAGCAATAGCAAAAATTTAAGTTGATCACTGATGTCCGGCAGAAAAAAAAAAAAAAAAAAAAATAATAACTGTAATATTTATTTTTATTTCCTTATTTTATTTTATTTCAGTGCATCCGCACTGAACCAGTGACAAATTTGTATATGTATATATATATATAAATAGTTGGTATAAATAGTATAAAAAGCTATAAAAGTATATAAAAGTAATGTGAATAGCATAGCTCATCAATCTTTTAACGCATACTTTAGTATCTTGGCAAATCTGAGCATAGCTGCTGAGATCACTTTTGAAACTAGTACTTCATACGCAACATTTACAGGTACATATACTTATATTGTTGTACTCTTCGATATATATATAAGATATCAGTTGTTTCTTCCATAGCTATATATTCCATAATATGTATACTGAACATTTGGATAGATGCTAAAACATTTGAACGTATTAATAGCATCTAAAGCACATTATGACTTATATCCAAAAACTGGATAGGTAAACTGGATTGGACTGGAATGGATCTCAGTTTGCTCACTGATATGAAGAAAACAAACTCTCTAATTTGTCATTTTTATTATTATTATCATTATTATTTTATTTATTTTTTTCGGGTCTGGTTTGCAACTATGACGAATTTATAAAAAATGTCTCCTAAGAAAAGTTTTGATCAATTGCCTGTTTGGGAATAAATTATATTTGTTAAATGTTCAAGAACTGCTTGCGAATTCACAGTTGTTGCATTCAAATAAATTACTGAATTACTGCGTATTGATTCAAAGTCTATAGCCTGAGCAAAACTTTCAAGAAACGCTGACATTTTTTGAGGATTTTGTGTGTTAGATTAATATTTCTGTAGCGTTGTGTCATTTTGACTGACGTCTCTGACATCTCCTGTTATTTGTGGTAGGCTCTGAATATGACAACTAAGAATAGAGAAACACACAGCTGTCATGTTTAATGAACATCACTCTGGAATGTATCCCTGATGGATTTCAGGTAAGACACATGCAGTTTTACAATAGACGCTTTCAGAAGATTCTGTCAGAGCACAGTCTCATCTGAGGATAGACCAAAAACCTGACGCTATCGCAATCGATTCCAAAATGAATAGTGTAAAAGCATTTTTAGCTTGCGGTATGATAACATGGCCGATTTTCTTTGTGTTTTATGATTGGCTTTCTTGTTGTGGGGGGAATGTAATATATATATTTTTTGTTTTATGCAGAACATAATCCATTTGCGTAAGAAACAGACCTAACAACACAGAGTTGTCCTTCGTCTTCATAATACAAAGCCTCAGGGCCGAATGTGGTGTTCCCATGACAACCGTCTATGACATGGGGCCATTTTGTGTAAACAACAACATTATGGAGAGTGGACCGACTTCAAAGAAAGTCACAGTGAAACAGTGTCGGACCAGATTGGAGAATAACTGTGATTAAGAGATGTAGGCTGCTATCTTCATGAGACAAATGTGAGGAGAACACACACACACACGTTAAGTTTCTATGTTTTATGCAGACTCTTCATAGACATAATGGTACAACCTGTACAAACTGTATTTTTTTTCCCCTTACCCTAACTCTACCCCTAAACCTATTCCTCACACAAAACGTTCTGCATTTTTAAATTTTCAAAGAACTTCATTCTGTATGATTTATAAGTTTTTTTTCCTCATGGAGACCAAAAAAAATGTAACCACAAGGTCTAAATTTGCTGATATTACTATATTGTAATGAAAGTGAAAGTCGTGACATTTGCCAGGGATGGTTACCCATACTCAGAATTGGTGCTCTGCATTTAACCCATCCAAGTGCACACACACAGCAGTGAGAAGTGAACACACACCCGGAGCAGTGGACAGCTATATATCCAGTGTCCTGGGAGTAAATGGGGGTTCAGTGCCTTGCACGAGGACACTTCACCCATGGGTATTGAGGGTGGAAGAGAGCACTGTTTATTCACCCCCCCAACACCTGCCAGCACGAGACTCGAACCAGTGACCTTCGGATAACTAGTCCAAGTCTCTAACCATTAGGCCACAGCTGCCCCAAATATGGAGGGAATAACAGGTACACACACACACATTGAGTATACTGTATACATTTGTCATTTTACTCACACATTTTCACTTTGCACATATCCCCTAGTGTTTAGCTTTTTATTTATTTATTTTATTTTATTTTTTATTACATATATTTTTTAATTAATTTACAATCAACTTCAGTGTTGTTTAAACCCAATAATTTAAATTCTGTCATTCTGGTTTTGTGACTCCAAAGTATGGACAAAATGGGACTTTTTTTGGTTACCAACATTCTTTACAATATTTGTGTTCCTCAGAGGAAAGAAAGTCATACAGGTTTGGACAGCTTAAGATGAGTCAATGATGACAGAATGTTTATTTTTGGGTGGACTGTCCCTTTAAAATTTTAGATTGCATACAGCATGTCAACTGTCTATCCACAATTTCTCAAATTTGTCTTTCATCATGGACATCATATAATTTCCATATAAGCATGAAATGTGGTTTCATAGGGCTATACGCTTCCCCATTGCTCTGATATCAAGATGGTAAAGATAACTCAGTTCCAAGATATATAACACCAACAAACAGTTTAGGGTGCCACTTTAAGGGAAATAAAGTCCACCTGTATAGAAAGAGATGAAATTACATGTGATATTGCTTTTCTGTGAAATTAGATGGGTCAAATTGAAGATCATAATCAGTCACAGAAGGCTGTGGATGATATTGTATGCTGCAGTTGACATTCTGCAAAATTCCTTTGAAGTATAGCATATAATAGGCTATATATATGGCTTTTTCCACACAATATCCCTTATTTGCCACACTACATATTGCATTATAACATTTCCCAGTTCGTAAATTGGGCTGTGAATTATGAGTGAACAGTGGGCTGTTTACTCTAACCTACTGTATAACCAATACGAAGAGTAAACACAATTAAACCAAATAGCCTTTGAAAAAAGAGCAACATATTTGTGAGTCTCATTAAAGATAATGACATTCTGAGCTCAAATATGCTTCTGGCTATCACTCTCTGCAGATGTCAGACCAAAGCACCTACGAACCATTTCCACAACACAGTGTCATGCCACTTGACACGTTTCCTTAGTTACAGTCCAAGAGGTCAAAGTTTAGCAGGTTAGAAATTACCATTATGAGGCTAAAAGTTATCTTTCTTCATTGATGGTCATTTGAAAGACATATTTAGATGTTTTAATAACTAAAAATTATTTGAAGGCTTTTAAAAGTGGACTTTCATTTTTATATAGGCTGATGTACTCATATTCATATATAATATTGCATATTTCTACACTGTAAAATGTTTTCTTTGTAAATTAAGATAATTGGAGTATGTTAAGAAAATACTACAGTTTTTCTGCTTCAGAACTTGAATAATGTGTTACTTGCCATTTCTTAGAAACTTTTTCACTCAAAAAATTGCAAGTAAATTTCACAAACAATTGCAAAGTAATTACAGTAAAATAAATACAGTAAATAAATTTGGCCTGGTGGGATTATTTTTATTGCATATTTCTAGATTGTAAAAAAAAAATAAAATAAAAAAAGTTATTGGAGTGCAAAAAAAAATCCAATTTCAGTCTTTGAAATGTTTTGAAATGAAAAGTAAACTTTTACAAGCAATTTCATAGTAAAAAATTGTAAAAGTAAATACCATACCATTTTCATTGTATTCATTTTCTCCAAAGAACTGTAGTAACCAAACCATGCCCCCCATCTACGACACTTTATCTAATGTGTGTTGCCATTGCTCTTCTTTGATATGGCAGCAACCAAATTTTGATGTGACAATATGGTGGCAGCATATGGATTAGACAAGACAGGCAATAAAAATTGCTATGTGTGAAGGGATCTGATCTCTCCCAGCTGAAACAAACGCTCTACATTACATTCACAGGATGGCAGCAGACAGACTAAAGAGTTACCTTCCTGTCACAGATCTGACAGCACAAACAACAGTTTTATAAGATCTTGGTTGTTTTACACATAAAGAGGGATTTAGACCTCCGAAAACTGTATTAAATGTCTCCAGTCCTGACAATGATATTATTACTCTATTCAAATCATTATAACAGATTGACTTTTACTACACAACCTGACTGTTTGAATAACCATAGCAACTCTCAAACTCTATTTACAACCCTATGTAGGTGGTCTTCAATTACTGCTGTGTAAGTTCCCAGCGGCCAGTCTGTTTTTAACCCTGAGACAGTGAGGGACTCAGAGGAACTGACATGGTATGTGTCTGGGGTTTTCTTTTCACACTTGTGCAGTCAGGTCTGCACGCCTCTGACCCTTAACTCAGGACATACACTCAATGACACGAGCTCCACAGCCATAAATCCATCTGTCAAGACTCACTCAAATACCTAGGGCTCCTGAAAGTGAAGCTGAACCATTTTTTTTAATGCTTTTGGGAAAATACTTTTTGAGTAAACCTTTTATTTTATCAAATAAAACAGTAACATTGTGAAATATTATTACAGTTTAAAATAACTAATTTCATTTGAATATATTCAAAAAGGCAATTTGTTCCTGCTATGGCAAAGCTGAATATTCAGCATCATTACCCCAGTCTTTATTGTCATATCATCCTTCAGAAATCATTCTAATATGGTGATTTGCTGAGCATGAAACATGTAAACAGCAATACATATTTGAGGATTCTTTGATGTAGGTTCAAAAGATCAAGTTCAAAAGTAAGCATATGTATTTGAAATAAAAAGCATTTGCAAAATTATCATGTCTTTACTGTCACTGTTACTTTTGATCAATTTAATGCATCCTTGCTGATAAAAAGTATTAATTTATTTTAAAATGAAAAAAAAGATATATATATATATATATATACTAAAAATACTAAAGTTTCCATTTTATATACAACCCGAATTCCGGAAAAGTTGGGACGTTTTTTAAATTTGAATAAAATGAAAACTGAAAGACTTTCAAATCACATGAGCCAATATTTTATTCCCAATAGAACATAGATAACATAGCAAATGTTTGAACTGAGAAAGTTTACAATTTTATGCACAAAATGAGCTCATTTCAATTTTGATTTCTGCTACAGGTCTCAAAATAGTTGGGACGGGGCATGTTTACCACGGTGTAGCATCTCCTTTTCTTTTCAAAACAGTTTGAAGACGTCTGGGCATTGAGGCTATGAGTTGCTGGAGTTTTGCTGTTGGAATTTGGTCCCATTCTTGCCTTATATAGATTTCCAGCTGCTGAAGAGTTCGTGGTCGTCTTTGATGTATTTTTCGTTTAATGATGCGCCAAATGTTCTCTATAGGTGAAAGATCTGGACTGCAGGCAGGCCAGGTTAGCACCCGGACTCTTCTACGACGAAGCCATGCTGTTGTTATAGCTGCAGTATGTGTTTTTGCATTGTCCTGCTGAAATAAACAAGGCCTTCCCTGAAATAGATGTTGTTTGGAGGGAAGCATATGTTGCTCTAAAACCTTTATATACCTTTCAGCATTCACAGAGCTTTCCAAAACATGCAAGCTGCCCATACCGTATGCACTTATGCACCCCCATACCATCAGAGATGCTGGCTTTTGAACTGAACGCTGATAACATGCTGGAAGGTCTCCCTCCTCTTTAGCCCGGAGGACACGGCGTCCGTGATTTCCAACAAGAATGTCAAATTTGGACTCGTCTGACCATAAAACACTATTCCACTTTGAAATAGTCCATTTTAAATGAGCCTTGGCCCACAGGACACGACGGCGCTTCTGGAATATGTTCACTTATGGCTTCCTTTTTGCATGATAGAGCTTTAGTTGGCATCTGCTGATGGCACGGCGGATTGTGTTTACCGACAGTGGTTTCTGAAAGTATTCCTGGGCCCATTTAGTAATGTCATTGACACAATCATGCTGATGAGTGATGCAGTGTCGTCTGAGAGCCCGAAGACCACGGGCATCCAATAAAGGTCTCCGGCCTTGTCCCTTACGCACAGAGATTTCTCCAGTTTCTCTGAATCTTTTGATGATGTTATGCACTGTAGATGATGAGATTTGCAAAGCCTTTGCAATTTGACGTTGAGGAACATTGTTTTTAAAGTTTTCCACAATTTTTTTACGCAGTCTTTCACAGATTGGAGAGCCTCTGCCCATCTTTACTTCTGAGAGACTCTGCTTCTCTAAGACAAAGCTTTTATAGCTAATCATGTTACAGACCTGATATCAATTAACTTAATTAATCACTAGATGTTCTCCCAGCTGAATCTTTTCTAAACTGCTTGCTTTTTTAGCCATTTGTTGCCCCCGTGCCAACTTTTTTGAGACCTGTAGCAGGCATTACATTTTAAATGAGCTAATTAAGTAGATAAAAGTGTACAATTTCTCAGTTTAAACATTTGCTACGTTATCTATGTTCTATTGGGAATAAAATATTGGCTCATGTGATTTGAAATTCCTTTAGTTTTCATTTTATTAAAATTTAAAAAACGTCCCAACTTTTCCGGAATTCCGGTTGTATAATATATATACACTATATAGATATATATATATAGTGTGTGTGTGTGTGTGTGTGTGTGTGTGTGTGTGTGTGTGTGTGTGTGTGTGTGTGTGTGTGTGTGTGTTGGGTGTGTTTGATATTAAAATAGTGTGTAATACTAATAGGCAACCAAGTGCTCAGATATATATTTCTTGCATATTATAATTTGTAAATACGTTAAAAATAGAAACTTTGACCAAGTTCTAAATAATTGTACTTTTCAGAGTTTGTAAAGCAGATGTTTAATGAGCAGTACCGCAGGCATTGTCCATTAATAACATCTGGGTTTCCCACCGTTGAAAAGCACCATGCAGCTTCCGCTGACGTGACTACAGTAAACAGTAGCTGAGAGGTTCAGAATGTTCCAGGCCATGAATAAGTAAATTAATAAATAATATATGAGATAGAGAAAATTCACAAAATCATTTTGTTCCACTGAAACACAGAAATTCTGCACCCTTACAACAATCTGGTTTCACCAGGTGTTGTATATAGTGTCCATAGTTTTAGCATCCAAATGATTCATGATATTTTAGCAGTTGAATAAAAAAACAGACATCATTGAATCTTAATGCTGCAAACATACTTTCCTTATAAGGGGATAAATAAAAACTGAACTGAACAAAACACATCTTAAATTCCATGGTATTGGGTTACTGTTAGCGACAGCAGTCCAAATAAGACTTATTTATTGTTATTATAACTGCAATAAAATTAGCAAAATAAGGTCTACTGTGTGGCAAACAGGCCAGAATAGATCCTGTTTGTCTGCTGCCCATTTGTGTGGCTTAAATGTGTTTGACGCCAACATGTGTATTGTTCGGTTCAGTGTTTATGTTCTGTTTATGTTTTATTTTTGTTACTATCGGCGACCCATTGAAACACAAGAGACGAGAGATCCAATCGCAGTGTGGGTTTATTTGGGTAATCCAACTCAGAATTCAACATGCAGGGGTCAAAACCAAAAATCCATCAAAACAAACAAATAAACAGAAAAAGGAATAGGAACAGGAACGGGAACAGGAACGGAAACAGGAACGGGAACAGGCATAGAACCTAGAAACTCGGAATGCGAGGAAACTGGGTGACGGAAGGAAAGGACTCCATGCAGACAAATAGAAAAGGACTGGTTAATATAGGGAGGATAATGACTAACAAGTGAAGACACCTGAGTGCAATTAACAGGAGTGCAATTACTGTGATGAAGGGACAAGGCTTTGTGGGAATTGTAGTGCCTACGGTGAGGTGCCTATGGGGGACCACTAGTGGAGACTCAGGGAAACAGAGACCAGACAGCGTGACAGTTTTCTCTGTATACTGTCTTTCTGAAGGACTAATCAAATAACCCATTGGTCTTGAGCCACCACTGTAGGGGTCTCATGTACAGCAGGCCAAGAGTTATCACGTTGGATACAGCTGTCATCCAACCCAGCAGTCTGGAACTACTTCAGAGTGAGTGACCGGCCTTCTTTTACTGTCGCGATGATGAGGATCAATTCAATCCGGGCAGGAGGCATATGTGCTTGCACCGTGGTTGAATCCCAGATAAGTGGTTCTCTGTATTGGAGAAAGCACACCCCAGCTCTTTCGTGTGAGCGAGAACGACATCTCAATGTCGAACCGCCATCCACTCTGATTGAGCTAATATCAACCAATCATCTTACCATGTTCTTGAGTCGTGAAAGTGTGGGGTGAGAATGCAAGGCCAAAGGAAGAACCATTATTAGTAGACTTTTGCCCCCAAAAGCCAACTTCAGGAACTTCCTATGATGGGGAAGGATAGAGTATGCATATTTCTAGATCGATCGTGACACCAGTCTTTACACTTGATCTGAGACACAACCTGTTGAGTGTGAGCATGCTGAACTTCAGTTCCCTGACTGAGCAGTTCAAAAGACGCAGATCTAAAATAGGACACAACACAACCCCATACTTCCTTGGGACTGTGAAGTACCTGCTGTAGAACCCGGCCTGGAACACCAACGGGTTTGGCAGACTGATCTCTTGAGGGCACTGAAGAGAGAGACGGGCACCATGTAATGCTGAGTACACCGCTCTTCCCCAGAGGGAGCTGGCCCTCGGAGGAGCCAATTCTTTCATGCCTCCCAGCTGACAAAAAAGTTAAAAAAAAATATCGACACCAATGGCAATAACAATGACTTTGTCTGAACACCTATTCAAAGGAAATCCAATCACAGGTTTCCTTCCAATCCCAAGAAAAGTTGTTGAAGAACTGTGAAAGCTTGAGGGTTTCCCAATTTGTTGAGTTGACAAAGAAAAACAGCTTTGGAAATAACAATTGCTTTGTTAAAAATATAGGGTACAGAGGACAGGCACAGAAAATAATTGCACCCAAAAAGCTTTGCTGATATTTGACATCAATCCAGCCCTTTCAATGTATTTGTCATGACTTTGAAAACACACTGGGACCTTATAACGTAGTGGAAATAAGGTTAACCATTATGAATGATAAGTTTTAACTTTAACTTAAACTTTAGCATAGTTAAAAAAAAAGTGCAATGTGTTCAGATGTTTAATTTAATGTTATTTACAACTAAACAATTTAAAATTGTCTGGTGGATGATATATAAGAAAAAAAATATATAATATTATATATTATATGTACACACACATAAAAGCAAATATTTTATGCATTTAAGAGAAATGTATAGCATAGAGGTATTAAAGGTCCAGTAGTAAACAACCCATAATATTTTAAGAGCCAGATAGAGAGAGAAAATATTAATGTAAAACCTTGACCAACTGTATAATGGACCTCAGGGAAAAGATAAAGATAAAATAATTGAAAAAACTACAATACGAGATCTTCAAAAATACAATATCAAAACCATGAGAGTTCATAATGCAAACAAGCCACTTTTCGTTCAGCATTGCAGAATTGAAGCATCATAGTGCATTTCTGTGAAAAGGTCTTTCAGGACCAGAGGGGAGAACAGACCCCAATACGCAAACAAACCCAAACCCGGAGACAGACTAGCTCCAATCACCCACACTGCGAGAAGACACAGAGAGAATGAGGCAAAACTGTTAGGGTAACTGAGAGAAGGATGAGCTGGAAGTCTCATGAGGACATGAACACAGTAAAAGAAAAGAGGTGAAGAGAAATCTTGGGAGAGAGTTAATCTAGGACAAATCTGAACATCATGCATGGCTCCCACAGCGTCCATAAATACCTGGACCATGATGGTGCAAGATCTGTCATTCAGGGAAGAAATTTCTCACAGGATGTTCTGTATGCACAACATGCAAGATTATCCTTGCAAATACAATCAGACGATGCAGTCAACCCCTCAAAATACTTTTGCCATAACACATGCGCTGTGACGTTGTGTTAGTGCCCTGCTGTGAGTCACCGATGTTCCGTTCTATCTTAGTGATGGCAAATGAATCACTGCCAACAGACCCCAGTGCCACTGAGTGTGCAAAGTAACAAATGCACCATCACAGGACACACACAAACACGTGTGAGGAAAAATCATATTAGTTAATAATACTGTATCACAGCTTGTCTTTCATTACTCCTATCAAATCTTGATGGATAGAATGAATTCCCACCCAACTCTGTATTATGTTTCACCTGGAAATAAGTACTATATTTTCCAGAAAATAAGTGGAACTGGGTCAAAAATGCATAATAGATACTATTGAAAAAACACAGTTAAGCTGTTTTGGTGTGTACAGTAGTTCACAATTTAAATTACACATAAATAAAAAACAATTACAAACGTTATTAGTTCTTCTCACTGCAACGAATCCTTTCAATTTAAAGGTATTCAAAACAGAACATTATAAAAGTCAATTTGGAATATATAAGTCAGCACATTTCAGATGATACAAAATTATGACTGATATGCTGATAAATATGGCAGTAAAAATGTTGTGAATACTGTCAAAGTGATAGTTCACCCAAAAATTTAATGCTGTTATAATAAATACCATTCCAAAACCATAATGCTTTCGTTCATCTTTGAAACACAAATTAAGATGTTTTTTTTATATAACCTGGGAGATTTATGTCAAAGTCCAGTCCATCAAATCTTTTAAGCTTCAAAAAGTTATTTAAAACACTGTAAAACTAATATTATAAACTAATATCCATATTAATCAAGTGGCTTAATTAATATATTCTATATTTTAGATAGACAGACAGACAGACAGACAGACAGACAGACAGATAGATAGATAGATAGATAGATAGATAGATAGATCCACTTTCACTTGGTTTGTGTAATGATAAAACCTTTCATATTCATCCGGAAGAAGGAGGCGGGAACCGGCGGACAATCAAATAACATTTAATTATTCAAAATAAACACAAAACAGCGCACCAGCCCCTCACGGACGACTGGTGCGCACAAAATAAAACCAAAACACAACTAAAATCCCAGGCCTGGTCCTCTCTCGTCCTTCACTGTCGTCGCTCCAGTTTTATATCCTTCCATCTCCTCCATGGGCCTCGAGACCGGCGGGTCGAACAGGTGTAGCTCATCTCCAATCACTCCACCGGCCTCGCTCCCATGTCCCTCGGCCCCGCCCCACTCGACACATACCCCCATCGCCCCTCGCAGGCCTGGGTGTACTCCCGAGACTGCGCTCTACCCCCCCCCTCCCTCCGGGGGGGGCCGCTCACGGGGACCTGCGGGAACCTGGGGGTAGGACAGACGAGGCGAGAGAAAAGGAGATGGAAGGAGGAGCGACAGAGACGTGAGAGGGGAGAGAGGAGAAAAAAAAAAAAATCCGGTTCCCAGACGCACCGCTGCTCGGCCCTCCACCAGCTGGGCGATCTCCTCCGCGGTGCCTGGCGGTGGCACTGGACGGCCCTCGGCGGACGGCACAACACTCCTCCGCCGCCCGGTGGACGGCGAGGGCTCCTCCGGTTTTGGGCAGCCGGCAGGAGTCCCCCGTTCCCTGCTCCTCCCCGTTCCGGCGGATGGCAGCAGGCTCCGGCCACCTGGCGAACGGCGCAGACTCCTCCGCTCCCTCACGGACGGCAGCCGCCCCTTCATATCGTGGGCGGCCGGTAGCGAGCTCGCCCGTCCCCGGCAACTCGCTCCAGCCCACCGCCTCGAGCGTCCATGGCGGCACACTCCTCGCCTGCTCGTTGGCACCGCGGATTCACCACAACGATCTTCAGCAGCGCGTCCCTCCTTCTCCCGGGCTTCGGCACCACTGTAATGATAAAACCTTTCATATTCATCCGGAAGAAGGAGGCGGGAACCGGCGGACAATCAAATAACATTTAATTATTCAAAATAAACACAAAACAGCGCACCAGCCCCTCACGGACGACTGGTGCGCACAAAATAAAACCAAAACACAACTAAAATCCCAGGCCTGGTCCTCTCTCGTCCTTCACTGTCGTCGCTCCATATTTATATCCTTCCATCTCCTCCATGGGCCTCGAGACCGGCGGGTCGAACAGGTGTAGCTCATCTCCAATCACTCCACCGGCCTCGCTCCCATGTCCCTGGGCCCCGCCCCACTCGTCACAGTTTGTTTTAGACATAAGCCTGTGTCACCACAGCAAACGATGGCTGATCTCAAAACAAAACAAGATGTATCTCCCAACAAATGATCTTTTAGCATTACATAACCAGAAAACAACCCTGTATTGAACTTACTTGCTCTTCGAACAATTTTAAGATGAGAATTTTTCTTGTAAGGCATTGCAAATATCTATTCCACCTCTGCAGATCAACGATTAAACTTCATTGAAGAACCATCTCTCAACATCTGCGTCCACCTCTCTGAGCCGAAACATTTCAAACACACCTGTTTCCAGATCTCAATTATTCAACTGCTTCCCAGTGAAGGCCTGTGGCACAGTTAACTGTGCTCTCAGGGGACAAGAACCTCATATTTCTGCTCTATTCTAAGCACTTTTCAAGAGCAGCTACTTTAAGACAGCAATGGCCCCTTGATGGGAATCACTGCTGCTATATTCTGTCTGGAGAAGCTTTGGCTCCTCACTAGAGACAGCTGAAAATAGCGTCTGGACCGCTGTGCAACTATTAGCCTACCATGTAAGCTCTGTATCTGCTAATATATTACAAAGGGGAGGGAGTTGAATGTTGTGATGTACTCTGTGGTTCATGCCTCACTGGAGATTCTATGCAATTCAATGAGTCAGTAATAAACAAGTGACATTTACATTTACATTTATATTTAGTCATTCAGCAGATGCTTTTATCCAAAGTGCCTTACAAATGAGCACAGTGGAAGCAATCAAAATCAACCAAAAGAGCTATAACAAGTCCCAGTTTGCTTAATGTAGTACATGTAGCGAGGTTTTTTAAATCATATAATAAATAAAAATAAAAATAAAAAAATAAATAAAATAAAAAGATAGAATAGGAAAAGAATAGATAAAGCTAGTGTTAGAGGGCCTTTTTAAAATTGTATAATAAATAAAACAAGAAAACAGAATACATAAAGATTAAAAAAGCTATAGTGTTAGTTTCTTTTTTTAAGAATAGAATTAGAATAGTGAGAGTTAAAGGGTCAAATAAAGATGGAAGATATGTGTTTTTAGCCAATTCTTGGCAGCTATTAGTAGCCAATGTAAATTGAAAAACAGAGGTGTGAAGTGCATTCTTCATCAAATTCATCTTGCTGACGCATTTTAGATTAACTTTAAATTAACTGGTTTGATAGAACTGGCTGGAAGACCTGCCAAGAGAGCATTGCAATAGTCCAGCCTGGACAGAACAAGAGCTTGAACAAGGAGATGTGCAGCATGTTCTGAAAGAAAGGGCCTGATCTTTTTAATGTTGAATAAAGCAAATATGGCTGATGTGCCTAACTGGATGGTGAAATTGTGATGAAATAATGGGTTTGATGGAACTACAAGCATTTCTGTCTTGGCAAGATTGAGTTGAAGGTGATGGTTCTTCATCCAGCAAGAAATGTCTGTTAGACAAGCTGAGATGTGAGCAACAATCGTTGGATCATCAGGATGGAATGAGAGGTAGAGTTGAGTGTCAGCAGCATAGCTGTGGTATGAAAAGCCATGTTTCTGAATGACAGAACCTAGTTATGCCATGTAGACAGATAAGAGAAGTGGTCCAAGAACAGAGCCCTGAGGCACCCCAGTAGTTAGATGTTGCGACTTGGACACCTCACCTCTCCAAGATAATTTGAAGGACCTGAGAGATAAGACTCAAACCACTGTAGTGCTGTTTCAGAGATGCCCTTTGCCAGTAGGGTTAACAGGAGGATCTGGTTGTTAACCATGTCAAAAGCAGTGGACAGACCCAGCGAGATAAGTATTTAAGATTTGGATTCTGCTCTTGCCAGTCTTAGGGCTTCAACAACTGAAAACAAGGCAGTCTCGGTTGAATGTCCACTTCTGAAACCAGACTGGTTGCAGTCGAGAAGGTTGTTCTGTGTAAAAAAGGCAGAGACTTGGTTGAACACAGCTCGTACAAGTGTTTTTGCAATGAAAGAAAAAAAGGTAAACAGTCTGTTGTTCTCTAAAAGAGATGGGTTAAGGGTGGGTTTCTTAAGTAGTGGGGTTATACGATTTGGGTTCAGGTTTAACTGCAGGAGAAATGGCTTAAAGGAGATTAGATGGAATAGGATCAAGCTGACAAGTAGTAGGATGATTAGAAAGGATGAGTTTGGAGACTTCTGTCTCAGAGAGTGAAGAAAAGGATGTGAATGAGCGTATGTTTGCGGGTAAGATTCGCTTGGCACATTGTGGTGTTGAAAATTGTGCACTGATGGTTTTAATTTTATTAATGAAGAACGTGGCAAAGTCAGGGGGAGGGGGATGAGGAGGACAAAGAAGGGAGGAAAAAAGCATGCAAGACTTAGCAATCCCTTGCCAGTGTCCCTGCACGTTAGAGTTTATGGTCTTTACACTCTATAAACTATACCCGTTTGACAAAACGGAAATTGAATTATTAATTTCCTCAGGAGACGTCGCACTAGCATGCTTTGATCTAAGAAGATCCAAAAACATTTTCTATATGATTCATTTTCTGAAAATGAGAACAAACGCCTTTGTGTGAAAGACGTAGGCTTAGTTGTATTGAATGTGCGCTTCTAGTGTACTTCAAATTTAAAAAAAAAAACTGTTGCAGATAATATTATTTTAATTAAATAAAAGGCTCTTAATGAGAGTACACTTTAAGAGTACTTTTAACCTGTAGATGTGTTGACTAACATACCAAAGCATATGTAAAATATTTTATTACAGTTGTAACTGTATTGTGATAAAGTGTAAAATCGATGGATGACGTTGGATTGCTTTTAGCAATCTAATAATTGGTAATCATCTAGCTTTAATGATAAATGTGTTTTAGGTCAACAGACAAGTAACAGAGGTGGATAGAGTAACAAAAACATAAGTAAAATACAAGTAATTGTGTAAATGATTAGTTGAAGTTATAGTCTTAATAATTACTTGAAATTAAACACTTAATAATTACTTGAGTAAAAGGAAAAGGTATGCAATGGAAAAGTAACAAGTTCATAATTAGCGTTGATGCCGTTTTTATATAGACAACTGTTTTTAGATTAGTGATAGACGAGTGAAGCTCTTTACATGTGTAATGTTACTTATACCCGCAATTGAACATTTGAGCATAGTATACAGGATTTTTGCCTTCTGTTCTAAAATACAATAATGTGTAAGGTTATATATTCTGCAAGCACGTGTATCTAAGCGACATTGTTTTTTTCTTAAGACTAAAAACTCAGAACATATGCAGAACAAATTACTGATTCGTGAGCCAATTTAGATCGTCTTTCTCTGTTGTGTTTTTAGTTATCGGCAAAGAATCGATTCAAACAAATCGATTCAAATTATTCGATTCAAATGAATTGACCAGAAAAACGATTAATTTAATGCCTTAAAATGCAAAAGAATGTTAAATAAGAGATGTGCTGCAAAGAAAACAATATTTTATGCAAATCTTTTAAGAACCAATCAAATTCCTTGTCTTCACAGACTGTTTGTGTTCTTTTAAATCATTCAGTGCTCTAAAAGTGCATTTAGCAAGAAATTACTCTGAAAATGCAAAAAAAAAAAAACAAGTGGATCAGAAACAACACATTGGATATTTAATTTAAATTTTTTGAAAGGAATGCACTTGTTTGTGTTTGCAATATAAGAATGTATTTTAATATTGCTTTTCTTTCTTTCTTAGGACTGTGATATCGTTGCACCTCAAGTATTGATAGGAATCCTCACTGTGGTGCCAGAGGACAGCCCTATGTCTCCACAAGGTTTGCCATTGGAGGTCACTTATACAACAATAATTTTGGAGGGTGTTATAGCAATGGGTGGACTTGAGAATGTTCCACATGCCATGTGATTTGTTTTTGGGCTGATCTATGCTTTAAATTATATATGTATAAATAACCTTTATTTAAACAGGAAAAGTCCCATTGAGACACAAGTCTCTTTTACAAGGGAGTCCTGTATAACACATTCAATCAAACAGTAAGTTGCAAGACAATAAATCACAATATAAAATACAAAGCAGATTTACACAAAATTTACAGAATATTTGCATGTGAAAATGGAATGAGTTTAAAATATGTAAACAAACGAAATAGGGGCTAAAAGTCAATATCCACCCACTGTTAATTAAAACAATTACACATGTCCGTCCGCATATCAGATATTCTCTTGAATTTGGAGTTCCCTTCACAGCTTAAAAACACTTTTGAGTTCATTGAAAGGGTTTTTCTTTCCCTGGGGCACAAATCTCTCAAGCCAAAACTGCAATCACTAAAAAACTTACTGATGTTTTAATGTGTTTTTGTGTTTCTGATGGCAGAAACAAGACCTTGTTACTTTAGGTCTGTTGTTGCATATTTTTTTTTTAATCAGTCACCTGCCAACCTGGATACAAAACCAAAACTGCAGTCACTAAAAGCTTTGTACTCAAGAATTTGTTCAATATGCTTTTAATAGCAGAAACAAGACTGTCTGAGGTCTATTGTTGCATTTTGGGTGTTGTATCCAGATTGATGGGTGACTGATTAAAAATCTCAATACCCACAACTTAAAAAACTTTATGTTTTAATACGTTTTTGTTTTATGCTTCTGATGGCAGAAAAATACAATGGTATTGTAGGTCTGTTGTTGCACTTTGGGTGTTTTATCCAGGTTGATGGGTGACTGATTAAAACAAATCTGTTTTATTTAAAATGTTTAGTCAGAAACAAGGATTTGTTACTGTACGTCTGTTGCATGTTGAGTTTTTTTTTTAGTCATCCATCAACTTACACATCCGAAAACTAAACTGTAATTGCTGCATAACTTGGATGTTTTGGTCAAGATGTGTTCTTTGTGTTTCTGATGGTAGAAACAAGACCGTGTTGCAGTAGGTCTGTTGTTGAATTTTTTGGTAGTTTTAGTCAGACACCTACCAGCCTGGATGCAAAACCAAAACTTTATTTAGTCAAGATGTGTTAATGTTAGTAATAACAAAGATTTAGTCTTCTACTGTTGCATTTTGGGTGTTGTATCCAGGTTGATGGATGACTGATTAAAACAAATCCCTATACCCACAACTAAAAAAAAAGGTCTGTTGTTTTAATCATATTTGAGCTGATGGCAGAAACAAGACTGTTGTTGTAGGTCTGTTGTTACACTTTGGTTGCATAATTCTGTCATCCTAGATACATATCCTAGAGAAAGCAAAACCATAATTGCTGCAATTCTGCCATAATTTGTGAGTTTTATTTAGTCAACTGTCAGCCGGGATACAAAAACCAAAACTGCAGTAACTAAACTTGTTTTTTACTCTGTTTTTCATATGTTTGTAATAGCAGAAACAAGACTGTCTTAGGTCTGTATTTGCATTTTGGGTGTTGTATCCAGGTTGATGGGTGACAAATCCCTATACCTACAACAAAAATGTCTGTTTTAATCAGTTATCTGTGTGTTTGCAGTAACACAAATGTTTTATTGTAGGATTGAGTTATTGGTTTTTTTAATCAACAGTAAAGTGAACACTAATAATAAGTTACCTCAACTAATGCTTTTGAGTCACCAGCACTTAATTGTACTTGATAATTAAGTTTAGTCTACAAATACTATTTATTTTTGCCAACTTAAAAGTAATACATTACTTATAAATTTAAGGCAATCGGTTTCCTCACTTTACAGTGTTTGTCTGTAATCGCTGAGGATACAGGTTCGGAATGACATGAGGGCAAAAGAATTTTCATTTTTGGTGAACTATTCCTTTAACATAAGCCACAGCGTTGGTGCTCTTCACAGTGCTGCAGCGACAGGGAGTCACAGAGTGTCATGGGTAATCTGTTTTGCACTTGTTATGTTTGCTCTATAAAGTAAACCGCCCCTGCTGTTGGAGCAAACGTCTCACTGAACAACAGCAGAGAACTCTTTATGACAGAGTGAGAGTAAGTGAATTGGACACCGGGAGTTTCATAGAACTGTAGTAATTTGATCAGTCTGTGTGAAGCGTGTGTTCCAGACAGCTCAAATATGATAAGACATCGCAACCATGTGGGAGAATGTCAGAGCCTTCAGACTACTCGTGCTGGGTTACAGAGAAACTACACCAGCTCTTATTCAATAGCATCTGAACTGACAGATGTAAACATTATTTGACAGACAAAGAGAGTAAACATGTACAAAGTTCTCTCTTAACTTGATAAACACCCACATGCTCCAAAATAGGAACGAAGTGCACCAAAACGACATAAAGGAAGCTGTTCATGTTGCCTTCTGATCCCTTCCCAGTCTCCACCTCTCCTCTACTTCTATATTCTTACTAAATCTTTAAAGAAATCCTTAAAATCTATTCAAAACATTTCATTGTATCTTAAAGGAAATTATTAGAGTGATTCAAGACCTCTCGAACTCTGCCTTTTTTGCTAATGGCCACTCGGTTTGGCATTGAGAGGTTTTGAGCCAATCACCTAAGCCATAAATGCCATGTGATTAATCACTTTGGAGCCACATCAAATTTTAATGCTGGTTGGTTTATAGAATCAAAAGTATACTTGTAGTCCAAAACACATTCACTAGCACCTATCCTGGGCTATGACATTAAATTAATTTATCAGTATGCCAAGAACCTGAAATTTGTAAAAACATCTGCTATAATAAAACCTTTGTTACATTTATTGGTTGCCTTTTGTTTATTTTTATTATGTTCTGTCGGGGACCCCAAGGTGAAATCCAGTTGAATCAAAATCCTGTTCTATATTGCTGTATATTAAATATAAAATAAGAGAACTGTGAGTCCTGAACAGGCTATGTAATCACTTAAGTTTAAAAAAGTTCCTGGTTTTCTTGGTCTGTTTTCTGATTTTGATGTCCTGTCCTTTTTATCCTCCTACACTCAATGTCCTCTCAGCAGGTGTAACTCAAACCTAATTATCTAAGCTGTAATTGCATCCTGATGGCACAACACACATACAATATCTGATTACATGCTTTTTATGGTCATACAGTTCCAACTGACCCAAAATTCTGCGCCATCTGCATAAAAAAAAAACTGTAATTCCTCCACTGAGCTATAGGAAGAGCTTATTTATTTACTTAATAAATAACAGGGCCGTCCTTCATCCAAACACTTAAAGTCATGGTTTCGTGCAGAAAATTTTAAAATCATTTACTCTCCCTCACAGAAACCCACTGAGACATTTTTCAAAGTATCTTCTTTTGTGTTCCACAGAAGAAAGAAAGTCATATAGATTTGGAACCACATGGAGGTAAAGAAATCATTACAAAATGTTTATTTTTGAGTGAAATAATCATTTAAAGGTTTTGTATTGACAGTAAAGAACCTATAAAACCTGCCCGTAACATACTGTACAACTGTTTCCATTTAAACAGTATTTATGGCTGTGACTCTGTAAAATTGCAGGTACTACTGTCATAGAATATTCTCTTTCATAACCAAGGTGTGTATGAGATGAACCGTATTTAGCACTTCAAACAGGCCTAAAACCTGTTTTCTGTCTGTGCATGAAAATTGCCCTTTGTAAGAGAAGGCAAGGAAACAAGGTAGAACTAGCCAGGTATCTGACCTCATAAACACACACACACACACACACACAAATCAACAAACCACTTCACCAAAGAGACAGCTACTGAAGGAAAAAAAACAGTATGGAGTACTGTAACGACTGGGTGAAGGAGTGGCAGGAAGCAAGTGTGAGATTAATGAGATTTAATGAAGACAATGAGACAATACAAAACTGAGACACAAATAACGCTGGGAGGAATGCACAGTCCAAGATGGTGGTGAGGAATGACGAATCCGGAAGGCGGAGGTGAGTTGGCAGCAGGAGAGGGTGACACAGGAACTGTGGGGAAGCGAGCCGAAGGTAAGTGGTGTTGCTTGGTGGTGGGTTGCGTAGAGTGGACGGGGTTCCGGGGAGACACGGACATCCAACGCAGAAACACACAAGAAAGCAAGGCATAGGTTATAAACATGAAACAACGCTCTCACGAAAACAAGACGCTAGACAAGCCAATATATAGGGATGAGAAATGAGTGACAGCTGTTGCTGATGACAATTAACGGAGACGCCCACAAACTAATCAGTGCTGACGCGTAACACACAAACTTCACCCACAAAGTGCAAAACCCAGAGATCACGGTTTACCAACCGTGACAAGTACATACTCATCCTTACACACTAATCAAAGAGCAAAAACTGAGCCAAAGCAACAGATCTTTAATTTGGGGAAAGGGTTGAGATGATAGCATTGGCAGAGAGCTCTGAGCCTGACAGGAAGCTCCACACAAGCAATCTGCACGGCTGAATTCATTTGGAGGGACAGAAAAGATGAATGGGAACCTGAAATGGGTCAGAACCTGAGATCTGTCATCTCAAAGAATAATCGGTTTTGAGGAATCAGTCACCTGGCTACGTCACACATGAATATACCTATAGAGTTAAAGCTGAGAGAGTAGAAACTAAAAGACTACATGGTGTCTGCTCATTTATTAAGAAAATATTCTTCCTTAGCCTTTGTGTCAAGCCCAATGTTATATTTAAAGATGATGTTTAATCGAATACACACACAAACACACACACACTGTATGTACTGTATATAATAAGTCATTAATTAATTATATGCCAAGATAAAAGTGTGTTTCTGTGTGTGTGTGTGTGTGTGTGTGTGTGTGTGTGTGTGTGTGTGTGTGTGTGTGGGTGTGTGTGTGTGTGTGTGTGTGTGTGTGTGTGTGTGTGTGTGTGTGTGTGTGTGTGTGTGTGTGTGTGCATGTGCGTGTGTGTGTGTGTGTGTGTGTGTGTGTGTGTGTGTGTGTGTGTGTTTGTGTGTGTGTGAATAATTAATTAATTAATATTTCATTGATTAATTAATTCATATCCATATATATTTGTGATTCAATTTTAAATAATTGATGATGATTCATTGATTCATTCTTAATTAATTTAAATAAATAATATTGATAAATCACACAGGGAATTTAAAAAGAAAAAATATATATATTTAAAAAAAAACATGAAAAATATAGCTGTAGCTGTTTGCATGAATGAAACAGTCCTTTTTTAGGGGGAAGGTAGAGGACTGAATTCTGCTTGCTAATACCTGACTGCAGTGTGCATCAAGTTATTACTGGTGTTACATTTATTGAGTGTCACAATTATCCTTACATTCCTCTGGAGCAATAGTGGATACTTCAGGATTTCTTTATTCTGATAGCCTGAAACCGTGACAGAAATCCATGCAGCATAATGCCAAGAAGTCTTTCTGAGCCTCTTTGGATTAGACTGTCAGGCACCTCTCAGCTCTCCTCTGCACTGGGGTGAACCCAGCAGTTCCTCCAATGGTATGAACACTCGGTAAGCCGATCAGAGGAGGAACCCTGTACTTAAGGCTCAATTAGGATTAATTGTGAATGCTAGACTTGATTATTACATTTTCCAAATAAAAAGTCATTGATAATTGCCAATGTAAAAGTGCTGGTTGTTTACACTTTATGAGTAAAGAGTAGTGTTTGCTCATGCAAAGCTCACTTCCATAATGTTAGTGTAGTGTGGTTGATTGCCAGGGCAATGTCATGCATTTGCTAGGATGCTCTGAGTTACATTGTCATGCAATTGCTGGGTGGTTGTTTTGGATGGCTGCTATGGCACCACTAGATTACTTGCTGGCCCAGTACAAAGAGCCCAGCCTTAAAACTCTATAGTTGTGTCCCAAACGACTATGAACTTATACTATGCACTCTATCGTCTAGCATATACATTATTTATTTATGAAAGGAAACTGTGACAGAGCGATGAAGTGTCCAGTGTTCCGCACTTCATTTTTTGGTCCATTAAGTGCATTATCTGGGTGTTTGAAGTGCACTTTTTCTTTTTTGTAATTTTCAGTGTGAACACACTTCTTGGTCTACCTATACTCCAAAATACCACAGAATAGTGGATAAGTACACAATTTGAGGTGCACTTTATGATATTCTGGGTTTGGTTGCACAAAGCCGTTTGTAAGTTATAAAACTGGAAAGTAAAGTCCACATTATAGGCTAAGTAAATGCTGTACTAGTTTATAATTCTGTACTTCATTCAACTGCACCATTTGTTCTTAAGGCACAATGCAGCTGGCAGGTTGTAAGCTCTCCTTAAAGTTATACGTAGTTGCACAATATGAGATTTAACCTCAATGATCCAGTAGAAGCCTTCAAATACGTAAACAGAAGTTGTTGAAATCCTGTGAATTTCTGTTTATCCTTGATTCTTCTTTTCTCTCACATAACTAATGGTAAAAATATGTTTTCATTGAAATATGCTTAAAGGGATAGTTCACCCAAAAAATTCTGTCATGATTTACTCATCATTTAGACAGTTGACAGTAGCCACTGATTTCCATATAATGAGGAAAAAAAACTACTATGGAAGTCAGTGGCGACTGTCAACTGTCTAGTCATCTACATACTTTAAAATATCTTCTTTTGAGTACTTCTTTATGTCAGGGTGCGTGAAGAGAGAGGACTCAAATGCAGAGGATAAGTGCAACAGTTTATTAGGTAACAGAAAAATCCAAAAATAATCCAACGTGTGATGACACACACACAAGCCAAAAACTGGTGAAACACCCGGAGCCGTCCGTAAAGTCACCAGCGGACTCAGGCTGTGGAGACCCCCTCTGGTGCAATGCCCAATGGGACGTGGAAAAACGAGACAGAGGATCTCGGGCACATGGCCAACGAAAGACTCCTCGTCTTGACATCCTGAACAAAACCAAGGACACAGACACACAGCACAGTCACAATGACAACACGAAATCTACTGACAACAAGGGACAGATACAGCAGGGAATATAAGGGAAAATGGGAACAAGCGACAGGTGAGGGCAATCAGCTCGTGATCTGCACACACCAGCGCCGATGTATCAGCGCTGATTGCCCAGGTCACGAGCTGCAGACACTGACAGGACACAGATAACAGGGAAGCTGATGAAGCACCCTGAACCGTGATAGTACCTCCCCCCCCTCAGGGACACCTGGCGTCCCCGGAGGACTCACGATGATGCCGATGGAATTGGTCAAAGAGAGCGCGATCCAGAATGTCACAAGCCGGAATCCAGCATCTCTCCTCCGGACCATAGCCCTCCCAGTCTACCAGGTATTGATAACCTCTACCGCTCCGTCTCACATCAAGGAGCCGCCGTACCGTATAAGCCAGAGACCCCTCGATGAGTCTAGTAGGCGGAGGGACAGAGTCATGTGGGGAATGAATATGGAAAACGTGATCCAGGACAATAGTCGCTGTCTCCCTTGCTGAGGGCAATTTGGGGAGGGGAATAAAATGTGCGGCCTTCGAGAACCTGTCCACCACAGTAAGGACTACCGTGTTGCCGCTGGTCGACCATGTCTCTAAGCACGTCATTGAAAAGTGCCTGGAAGACCGCCGGGGAGTTAGAAAGTCCAAAGGGCATGACCAAATACTCAAAGTGCCCCGTGGTAGTGTTAAAGGCGGTCTTCCATTCGTCCCCCTGCCTAATCCGAACTAGGTGATAAGCACTGCGAAGGTCCAACTTCCTAAAGATGGTCGCCCCCTGCAAGAGCTCGAAGGCCGATGACATCAACGGCAAAGGATAACGATTCTTGACCGTGATGTCATTCAAGCCCCGATAATCTATACAGGGACAAAGCGATCCATCCTTCTTCCCCACGAAGAAGAACCCCGCCCCAGCCGGAGAGGAAGAGGGCCGGATGATGCCAGCTGCCTGAGAATCATTGATGTACTTCTCCATGGCCTCCCTCTCAGGCCCGGAAAGAGAGTAAAGGCGCCCCCTAGGTGGAGAAGTGCCAGGCAACAGATCAATCGCACAGTCATACTTGCGGTGCGGAGGAAAAGATGAAGCTCGGGACTTACTGAAAACCGCTTTCAAGTCATGGTAAGCCTCAGGTACATTCGCCAGGCTCACCGGCTCCTCCTGTAACACAGAACTAGACAAAACAGGAGAAAATGCAGGGCCCAAACATTGAGATAAACAAAAAGAGCTCCATGCCAAAACAGAATTAAGAGTCCAGTCAATGTGTGGGTTATGCTTGACCAACCACGTGTGTCCTAACACTAATGGAGTGGATGGAGAATGAATGAGGAGGCATGACGAGACGCTGAGAAGTAGTATCACCCGCCGCTACAGCGAGCAGGTCAGAGAAGAGCTCGCGAGAGACCACGCCCCTACAATGCCGGGACCAGAGAGCTATCCGGTTGTCAATGCGGATGGCGAGGTCGACTAAGCCGTCGAGGCTGGGAGGCAGTTCGAGAGAATATATGTCGTCCTTGATGTAGTCAGCCAACCCGTGAAGAAAGTGATCCCACTGCGCTTTAGCATTCCAACCGCATGACGTGGTGAGAGTGCGGAACTCAATGGAGTAATCCGACATCGACCGACCTCCCTGTTGCAGCAAAGATAACGCCCGCGCCGCCTCTGTCCCAAGTGCGGAGTGATCGAACACCTTGCGGAGCTCCTCCGAAAACTCCTTAAATGAGCTGCAACACTTTTGTTCATTGTCCCACATGGCCGTTTCCCTTTCTCTCGCTCGTCCGATTAAAAGCGTGATGGTGAATGCCACTCTAGATCGCTCCGTGGGAAAACAAGAGGGCTGGAGTGAAAAAGTCAGCGAACATAATGATAAAAATGAACGGCATGAGTTGGGCTCACCGGAGTAAGGAGCAGGTGGATTGAGACTAGGCTCGGCATGACGGAAAGCAGCTGTCTCAGGTTCGGATGGGTGTTGCAAAATGAGTCACGGGAGGAACAGTCCAAGGCCGATCAAGCCGCTCAGTGAGCTGGGCCAGCCGAAGCAACAGTTCCGAGATGGCGTGGTGAGTAGTGGTAATCTCCTCCTGCTGTCTCCCCAGCAGCGTGCCTTGCTGTCTGAGGATTCAGAGGACATCTATCTCCTCTGCTGAGTCCATAATGGTCAGTAGATTCTGTCAGGGTGTGTGAAGAGAGTGGACTCAAATGCAGAGGATAAGTGCAACAGTTTATTATTTAACAGAAAAATCCAACGTGTAATGACAAACACCCGGAGCCGTCCATAAAGTCACCAGCGGACTCAAGCTGTGGAGACCGCCTCTGGTGCAATGCCCAACGGGACGAGGAAAAACGAGACAGAGTATCTCGTGCACATGGCCAACGAAAGACTCCTCGTCTTGACGTCCTGAGCACAACCACGGAAAAGGATAGGACACAGACACACAGCACAGTCACAATGACAACACGAAATCTACTGACAACAAGGGTTGTGAACTTAATTACATGGAAGACCATATTGCAGAATTAGTATGCTATTCTAAGTTAAGCCAAACACTTAAGGTTAGAAGTCAGGTCAAATCTGTAACACAATAAAAATAAAGATAATTGCATAGCAATGGACACCACTTATGCATATATACCAAACAACAGATACCCCAACCAGCCAATCAACCAATTGTTAGAGATAACACAATAAGCCAATTCTGTTTATAATGAGTCTCATTCCTGTTCAGAATGATGGGCAAAGTAGAGAGTTGAATGTAGTTTCTGTAAATGTTCCTCTGCTGAACTCATCCACAGTCATCGGTGGGCTATCCTTGTGTGGAGGTAGGGAGCGCCCGCGAGGTTAAGAACTGTACTTGAAGACTATTAAGTCTTGGCATATAAAAGGTAGTGTTGTCGGTATTGCACTAAGGATAGGAACGCAGTATGCAGATTAGATTACACAGCAGCTGCAGTGTTCTCTGGTTTATGTTCTCATCAGGGAGAGGTAACTTATCCAAACACCCTACTGTGCCATCTCAAATGAAGGGTCAGGGGAATTCTGAGTTAATGTGCGTCTTTAGTGAATAAATGTTGACAGCACACTCCTGTTATTATAATGAGCATAAATTGCTTGTTAAGTGTTTTGGCATGCATACAGAAGCTTTCTTGGTCTGGACAAGGTCATTTCAGGTCAGTGAGCTGAGTACACACAGTCATTTTCACGTTGATGTAATGCATACATGCTGAGTTTGTCATTGATGTACTCTGACAAACGTCCGTCTGAAAAGAAAACAGAGAGTAAGAACACAGACATATATATATAATGCTAGATTATAGGTAGTTGGTGAATAAGATGCAGGTTTTTTCTCTGAAATATTGCATAAAATCAGGGATATTTTGCATATTGTTGCTTGCTAACAATCTCCTTAATTCTCATTGGACAGAGCAAAAAAAAAAAAAAAAAAGGAAACTCACAAATTACAAACAAATGTAGCAAAACAAATTATATATATAAATATTTGTGAGGAAACTCACAAATTACAAACAAATGTAGCAAAACAAATTATATATATATATATATATATATATATATATATATATATAAATAATTAGTTTTGCTACATTTGTTTGTAATTTGTGAGTTTCCTATATATATATATATATTAGTCGTGGGGTGAATGAGAACACAGACTCGGTACTATTGGTATGTGCCCCGGAGGGTGGTTTACTGACACACACAACTGATTACACGTGCAGGCTTCCACTCTGTGCTTGTGGGGTGCAGTGCTGAGGTGACTGTCGCTCTCCTGGGGTGCCATCTGAGTCTGTAAGTGAGCAAATAAACAAAGACATACATTAGAGTTTTCTGGAGCGTCAGTGCAACTCGCCTTGAAAACCTCTTCCTCTGGCTTTTGTAGCCGGCGGGAATAAGCTCCAGGTGCTTCACTCATCATGATACTGCTTTAAATATACAAGTAATATAGAATATTTGCATTGTAAATTTTTATCCTTGAAATATATTTTGTGATGAATTTAGAAATGTAAAGGTTTTAAGAAAAATTGTTTATATATATATATATATATATATATATATATATATATATATATATATATATATATATAGAAGAATATATGTGTATGTATATTATATCTTTAAACCACACTTCTAAAACTTTGCAGCATATATTTGAAACACATTTTGGCACAATATTTGCTATTGAATGGGACATGAAAGTCTATTTTAAAGGTAAGCTTTGACAGGACTGATAATTGTCTACCATGCTTAGATTTTGTGCTAGTACTTTTAAATGAACTCTTTGAAAGTCTCACTTCCCTGTCTCTCTCCATCTCTCAGTCTGTCTTCATTCTCTTAGTGTCTCCCTGGAGTTTGCCTCCATGTCTCCTTTCATCCTATACACAAAAAGCAATTTGCTCTACAAAACCTTAGTGCCACCCTCCCCCTTTCCCACCTCCGACCCACAGGAGACAGAGCAATAAGATATCCAGCCCTCGTATACTGACCTCACTGGTACTCATTATGGGCATACACACTCCCACAAATGAGCACTGACATTCTTAGTAGAAATACTGTAATATTCTGGTAAATGTATGACATAGGCATCTTAGTGTCTTCGGCAAATTTGGAGGAGATATCAAAATAGGGGTGAGGTCCTGTTGGAGTATGGGTGTATTGTTTTGGTGCTTTCAATTATAAACATTGTTTGGCAAAATTTGCTTAGTGCACCTTTAAGGTTTTGACACTGGCTTTTAGGACTGTCACTAGAACTGCTCCTCCTTAACTCAGTTCACTCAAGTCTGCAGTCACTGAATGTTCAATGCCTTGTTGTTTCTTCACGACATGGCACAAAACCACTTTACAAAACCTTTACCCGCTGTGCTCCGCTCTGGTGGAATGAGCTGCCAACCTTTACTTCTGAGACCACCATAACTTTCAAGAAGAAACCGAAGACGCACTTTTCACAAGCTTAAACCAATGCACTTACACTTTACATTTCTCCTCTGCTTTAGCTTGTTGCCTAATCTAGCTTCCTAATAAACCTTGTATACTACAAATATGGTTGGCTCTGTGCTGAAATGCTAATGTTCATCATTTGTAACGGGATAATAGCTGGATAAAAGCATGCAGAAAGGTAAATGTTATACAATGGGACATCTAAGTTGGCCCTGTTGGTAAATCTTGAAACTACACCTGGTTTCAAATAACATCTTTGGCCCTGTCCCAAATTGCACCCTAAACCCTTGTGGAGTTTTTTTTTTTTTCTCACTGTGGGCTCGGCAAAAGTGTGCACAATTACCTCACGTTCTGTCAATGTGGCATCATTAATTAGTCAACATTTACAGCTCAGAATTGAGTGATTACCCATGAGCAAAGACAGCAGGTTTCAAGAGACAAACTTGCCGCTAGTCAAGCAATTGCCACTGATATTAATGTGAATTATTATAGTAGCTCTCTCCAGGTATTTGAAAAATCCTTGATCTTGGCTGTGTATTTAATCCTCTGAAACAACACTTTTCTGCTGCTGCTTATTTGTCTTTGTCGCAAGAAAACACATGCCCCAACTGTTCCCCTCCATAATATTTAGAGATTTAAAAATGAAAAATCTACTCAAACAAGACGAAATCTTCAGCACTCTCTCATCCGACAGCTGCCGAGTTTGTCTCCCACCTTTCCTGCCAGCTTCTCTGTTTTCCGGTTATAAAAATGTCTCCCCGGAGATGCTGGCCTGGACACGATTCATTTAGTTAACAAATCGGAGTGATTACAAGCCCAGATTGGTGCTGAGGCAGGTTCTCTGTCATCAGTGGCTGCTCAGAGTGCAGCGTGTGCAGTATGAAGGTCTCACCTGAGCTTTATGTAGTTTGGCCCTCTCTCTCTCTCCACCCATTTCCTCTAATAAAGCTCAGCCACTACTCCTCTCAGCTGACAACACATAACGCTTTAATTATCGAACCCACTGAGAAATATAACCTTCACTTTTTGGTCTCCAGCAGGGAATTTGAGTCATTTCCCATAATTGGAAAAATAAGTTGAATTAAAGTTTTTTTGTGTGTGTTTCTTAAGCATGCCCACATCATCAAAAGGTGGGTTATAAAGACATCAAACACCTGATTTACAACCCCTAATCTGCATATTTGGATAGGAATTGGTAGTTTTTGTATGGAGATCAGTTGATGTCTTTAATAGGTCCCTACCCTCTTCAGACTGATGGAACACTAGAGGAGAAAGCCTTACGTAACATGTTTTTGCAAAGGAACACAAGCACTTATCAGGAGGGCCTATTAACCACTAATGAGACATTAAGCATCTACTTGCTTGTCATCAACTTTGAAGCCATTAGAGACGATATAGACATGTGTCCAAAACCGAGGACAGGGATAGCGAGAAATAAATCTATTCCCAGGAACCAGGACATAATCCCGACTGAATCTAATAAGATTTGGCACAGCAGTTCAGGAGAGTCTCAAGTTCTTTCAAGCCAAATGTGGAGTCTCTATTTCAAATATTTCACATTTTCATGTGCATTTTAGCTTTCAAGTGTTGAACCAAATGGCCTAGAAAAAACTGATTTCTTGGCTCTTACTGAGTCCAGTGACAATTATAACATTTTTGTTGTTGTTGTTGTTCTATGTAACACATACATAGAATCAACCATGAGAACGAGAAACAAGAAATGAGGCTATACAGTACTGGGTACTGTACTGGGTAGTAACTAATTACATATAATCTGGATAACTTAATCAGGTTCCAAAATTAAGTGCTTGTAATTATATTATATTTAAAAATATTCATAATCTCATATTTCCTATCTTTTATTACATGTTTTATTTTGATACCATTGATATTTCGATTTCCAACAAATGGAATATATTTTCTTTCTTTTTGTATTTTTATATCAATATGGTTCAAATGATTAACAATTTAGGTCAAAATTAATCTTAAGGTAATCAAAAAGTAGTCTTATTATGTTACCTATGACATATATACTTATGACACTCTCATTCCTCTCATTCCATCCTGGTGATCCGATGGTAG